>NC_087556.1:5245219-5522676 GCF_036250125.1 Pseudopipra pipra | reverse complement strand
TGTAACAAGTAGTTTCAGTGGGAGTGTTTATGTCCACAAGATCCTGGTTATGCATATGGCCAACAAGTAATTTACTGTCTGGTTTTATTTGCCTATTATCCACTATCATCACCATTTATTGTTAAGCATTGCCTTATAACACAGGATTTTTCTGCCTTCAGTTGAGCAGCTTGTTAAGTTTGATTTTTGTCCTCATTCCTGACCAGCTAAGGAAACACCTGTCTTCTGGTGCATCAAGTGATGTAGTAATACACAGTCAAAGCAGAAATCAGCACATTTGAACTACTTTATATTTTAAGATTTCTGGCAGAAAATCATCTAGAAGTGAAGTTCTGCTACCTCTAAACTATTTTTGTCTGTCCTCGCATCTAAAAATCAATGTTTACATGCATTGGCTCTTCACTGAACCACTCCACCAGTTTCCTAATATGTTTTAGGAGATGTTGTACTGCTTATTTCATTATTTTTTGACTTCTGGCTCCTCTAAAATATATAAGAGATTAATTTTATGAGATGCTGTCTGCCCCGTCGGCTATGCCAAATGGTATTATGGCACACTGACACACACTTGGATCAGTATTTTAACCTATACCTGTGGTTTTTTCTGGGCTTCTTTTCAAAATGACCTGTTCTTGTATAGGTGACCAGAGTGTGGATGCATGTCTACATAATATGGAGTTGGTGCGCTTGGAATTCTGTGGTTAGACAGAGCACAGGAGTGTTATCATTATTGAAAAACCAATGATCTCTGCAACCAGAGTTTTCAGAGTTGATTACTATTATCTGTAACTATTCAGAGTAATTCAAAAGCATAGTGAATGAGCATAGTTTGGGCACTCAAACTGCATTAACAATACCCTGCAGTGACTCCATGCAGTAGCCATATGGCTCTAATTAAGGCATCTGAGTATTTGTGTTTGCACACTAAAGAAAAAGAAACAGATCTGTCTTGGATGATAATTTAATCCTCCTCTCCACTGTGCCACTTGATGCTGTAATTAAGGATATATACACATCCTAACTGTGCATTTCCAGTTTTACTATCCATGGATTTCTTTTCAGTACAAGCTCAAATCCATTGTCTGACATTTGAGTTGAGTATAACTGCAAAGGTTGGGTCAGGCACTTCACAGTGCACTCACAGTGCAGTTCCAAAGCAGAGCCCTGTTGTCAGCCAGCTTCTGCCAGGAGACTCCTGGGGTCTGGCTTTGCTACTGTCAGATAAGAAAAATTTAATATAAACTAATCAAGTATTAGCACATAATATTATCAAATGATAGTTGTTTTTTTCTTATGACTTTTTTAGGTCAGATTTATCAGTGTATTCTGACTGTATCCTGTATCAAAAAAATTTTCTTTTTTCCATCTTCCCATGTTTCCCTGTTCTTTCATCCTCTGTGTTTGCCTCACACTAATACGAACGAAGTTCTGCTTGTCTTCCCCACAGCTCACATTCCTTTCATCCATAGCTGTGCTGTTTTCACAGCCACTTTCATCTTCCCAGCCCTACTTTTTATTTCCCATCTTCTCTACTGAGTTGTAAAGGAAGAAGTAACTTTTACAAAGAAACATTTCAGACTAATGTATATGTTCTTTTCCTTCTGTTGTGAGATTGCAGCGTAGTTTGTTTGCAGGGGTTAGTAGGGATTGCTGCACACAGCTCTGACGTGCAGATGCTTCTCAAGAAAATATACTAATTGTTAGTGCACACTTGAAAATAATATTTCAAGGAAACTTGATCCCATGAAACTTCTGGAGAAACCTACAGAAGAGAAACCAATTGGTAATTTGCAGTAAATATTCAAATTGAATTTTTGCTACGACTGAAATATAAAGCCATATGCTAAAACTATAATAGGCCCCTGTTTAAGTTCACCACTAAACCATATTTTCCTCAACACAGACTTTTTCTCAAATGCTTTTGACTAGGATGAGTTCTGATACGATGTCCAGCTTTGTACAGAGAGGAAAGGTTGGGTTCTAAGTCCCAGGAAAGGGATGTACCCCTGCATGACTCCAGCCAGGTCACACTGCAGCTCAGATGCTGTTGGAATATTGCTCCCAGCTGCAGGGATGGAAATACACAGGGCCAGGGAGATTTGCAGGGTGTTTGCCATGTTGTCCTGCTGTTTAACCAGAGCTGAATTCAGACTTGAACTCCAGCCCTGATTCTGCTTCTTGCTTGAAGCTGTGCTAGATCAAACTTTGTTTCCTCAAACTGTCTCTCCTTGGCAGTGGTATTGGAAGAAGCAGCTGTGCTGTACAGAAACCCCCACAAGCTGCGTCCTCACTTGAGCCATGGCCTCAGACATTCAATTAGAAGAATTTGCCTTCCATGCTGCATTTTTCCTCACTTCTGTTCAAATTGTGGCCTTCTTCCTTTTGCACCTGGCAGGGGAACTTCGGAGACAAAGTGCCAGCATAGTATTCTTAGAACTAAAGCTAAATTAGAGAAATTCAGTCTAATTAGTCTAATTTAGTCTAATTTGTCCTCTATTTAAGCACGTAAATGTGTGACTGTAGATTCTGAATTTTCCATTGCACAAAATGTCCCCAGATGTTGAAATGCCATTAGGAAACCAGCTTCCAAAACATTGTTACTGCTGCTACTGGTGGTGAATTATTACCACTAAGAAAATCAATACTGGCATATGATTTTCTAGAATGCATGAGTCTGGCTGATCCACTGCTTGAATAAAGACATAGGTCTAAACTAGAGTCAATAATAGCAAGAAATGTCAGCTGATGTATTTCAGGACCACGAAAGAAAATTAAATTCCTTTGAAACATGGGGGCAACATGCCACCTACATAACTACTTAGGAGGATTCTGGGTTTTTCCTTCCTTTTCTCCCATTCCCCAATATCCTGCTGTGAGTAAATAAGTGCATTTCTCATGTTTATAAATTATATAGCCCTTCTCCTTGAAGACCTTTACCTCCTGCTGTGCTCACAAAAAACCCTAAGCCTTAACCTGTAAGTGGGGATCACTGAGGGGGCGAAGCTGTAATGCAATGTGGAGGTGAAGGTTTTTTGTCTGGGGCCACAAGACAGTTTTGGTTGTTTATGTTAGAGGAGAGAACAGATATTTGGAGGAAGGACACGGCAGCCATTCTTTCATCCTTTCTTTCTTGCTCTCCTAGTGCCGTGTCTGCAGAAGAAGGACTTGGCTCCTTCCCCAGGAGCCCCGTCCCTCCTTTTAAAGACTGAAATATGGGAGCAGGTGGGGGGTTTATCCAGACTCCTTCAGTTTTAGTTCACATCAAAGCCTTAAATAAATGAGCCTCTGTTTCGGGCAGGAAAGGTGTCAGGGGTCTGAGCTGCATCTGTCTGTCAAATGACAGGGACTGGAGCCAGCAGGGAAGGCTGGAGAAGGAAGGGGGCTGGGGGAAAAGGAAACAATCTGGACTGGAACTGAACCTACCCACTGAGCCTGCCTGAGGCCCAACACTGAGATGAGCAGCAGGGAGGCATTTGGTTAGGCAGAGGCTGGTTTTCCAGGGTCAGGAAGCCGTCTGCGAATATTTCATAGCAGTGAGACTCAGGTGAAGGGATATTCAGCTGTTCTCAGACACCTTTTCTGTCTGCCAGCTCTTGCTGCTGCAAAAGTATTGCTATGGAGATAGGCAAGGGAGCACCCTACAGCAACAGGAGGAGACACCTCTCTTTCTATAACCCAAAAAGAATAAAAAGGGCTTTGTGAAGGGGGAAGAGTCTATTCAGTGTCATCCTCTTCTTGCCTGGAATCATGCAGAATGAAAACAGAAATTATCAAAGGTTTTAAAGGTGGCTTTGAGTTCAGGGTTGGTGATGCATCCTGCTCAAGACTGTAAATAACACTAGTAACAGGGTTTTTGTTATTACAACAGTTAGTAATGCTTTACTCTCAACATGCTGGGTGAAAAAAGAAGAGCACTGCAATGCAGTCTTGCATCTGATTTTTTTCCTCTTGGACTATTCCACATGAAAAGAAATCTTTTTGTAAAATTATGATGATAAGAATGTTAATGAGAGGTTGATTAAGCTATGGCACATGATAGCTACTAATTAGACATGTTTCCTCTGTCAGAAACTGAAAACTAAGAACTTTTACTCAGCAAAAAATGCTTATCATTCAACCAACAGTAACCAGCAAAACCTCCCAGACTGAAGGAAAAAAAGATTACTTCTCACTTTATAGGGTTCAAAATGTGGCAAGCACTGTAGAAAGGTAAATAATGCTGTAGTAGAAATCCAACTACTTCCTAGGGAAGCAATGCAATTGGGCATTTTCTGCAAATAAATGTTAATGGTGCTGGCTATATGTACCATCAAGTAGCCTGCAGACTATAAAAAATATTGAATTCCTAATTCAATTTATGATAATTTTGTTGACTGTGAGCTAAATTTGATCTCCATAAGGCTCCTGGTGATAGACCTTCTTGCTATCCAGTGTCTCTTGAATAGCTGTTAAAAAACGAATTTCAATATATTTGCAGAATGCAGATACAAAGTTTGCAATCACGACAGTTTCACCTGGGGAATTGGAACAAGTTAGAAAAACAACCGCCAGAAACGGTCAGGAGAACAGTTCTGAATAATGAATTAATTTCTGAATATATTAAAAAAATAGAACAAGATGTGGAATTTGTCACTGAAAATGCATTACTGCTGGGTGCTCCAGCCATTGGAAGTTGCCTTTGGCACTGTCAGTCATGATGTTCTGCTGCCTCCTTTCCAATGGAGGAAACTGAGGTTGGCTGTTGGAAAACCCTGGAAGCTCCTGCTGAGGCCCTGATTGAGCTTAATGGCCCTGATGAGCATCCCCTGGGCCTCCCCTGCCCTCAGGAGACCCAGTTCAGTGTGGGCAGAGCTCTCTTGTTTGCCCCCAGCCCTGCCTGGCAGCTTGGCCAGCCCCAGTGTGTCCTGTTTTCTGGGATATAAAGTAAGGTAAAGGCTTAAAAGGGGAGTTTGCTTTTTCCTAAGGGAATATCTTGGCTCTGTTTAAGTCAGTTGTATGAATCCTGGCAGAGGTGGCTGTGCTGCTGCTCCAGGCCTGGTGAGGGTGGCAGGGGTTGGTTTGCTCTGTTCCACACACAGCACAGCTCCGTAGGGACCTTCCCATTCCTCAGGCTCCTCCAGTCCCACTGTTCCTTGACTCCAGTGGCTTAATTCAACTGGCTGAGGACTTGTAAAAGCAACTGCACTGAGACGAGTGGTCTGCAGTGGAAAGCCTCTTTTTTGTGTCTTTTATCTGCTGCTGTGTCCATTGGCTTCCTGCCTCCCTTGAGACTGGTTAGGAAGTATTGAATTACTTTTTGTTCTGTGAGTGAGATTTTGCATGCATTTGAGCTGGCTATTTCTATGGCAACTTATCCATAAAATTACACCATGAGCATGCTTGGGTTTCTGAAATATCATTGTCCAAAACAGTCATTTATTTAGGATGGGGAATGTTGTCTTTGTTTATTTAAAAACTATCTTAGTGTAAATAATAAGTAAATTTGGTTGTTTTTATTTTTTTATGCAGTGCAGTGAATAAATATTAAAGGAATAAGTAGAAGCAGGATGAGGAAGAGGCAAGGACTGAATATAAAGATTACTTTTAATTAAAATCTGTAAGAGCCTCTGATTTCTCTGACATTTTAAATTGCATTGAGCTGCAATGTAATTTAATTTTCAAGGCACTTAAGTAGTCCGTTCTTGAGTATTGACTGATTATCTTTTGGCCTATATACAGAATTGGAATAACCATTTACCTTATTGTTGGAAAAGTAAGTACTGCAGTGTAGCTTCTGCTTTTCAACAGTGTTTTCGGTCAGTAATCAAGCCAACATCAGTTACTGTAAATTAATGGAATAAAGCTCTAATAGCTGCAGTAGGTTAATAGAAGTGCAGTTAAACCTTGAACCAAAACCAACAGTCTTGTATGAGCTCTTGGAGCACATCAGAAAGATATTCAAGAGTCCCAAATTAACCTGTAATCGTGCAATTTTATGTATACACACATACATAACAGAGCAAACCAGCTCAGTACAAACACAGGAGTAGAACAGGAGCTTTTGAGAAAATGCATTATTTCAGCAGAGATACTTTGCCATCTTTATAACTGAAATTTGGAGTTCTGAAACACATGTATTTATGTAGAAAGTAATGACTGTTCTTTCACTTACAAAACTGATCTATCAGAATTAATACTTTTCCTGGGGAATTCTCCATTTATGGAGTATAAAAAAGTTGTAAAAGCAAGCTTGTTTTCAGACTGCTAATCACTGAGATCAGGTGCTGAAGCAACAGCCATCTGTTCTCATGATTTGTGGGTCAGCTGTGTGGGTTTTTGTCAAAATTGGACTCACCTGTGGTTTCAAAGTTAGTCACAGAATGGTTTGGGTTGGAAGGGACCTTTAAAGGCCATCTAGGCCGACAGCCTGCAGTGAGCAGGGAAATCTCCAGCTAGATCAGCCTCTCACCTCCCAGGGCTGCTCCTGATCTGTTCATGCCCAGCCTGGGTTGATACCACGGGGTTGTCACCGACCAGTGCAACACCAGCACTTGGCCTGTTGTTGGACCTCATGGGGTCCCCACAGGAGCACTTCTGAGCTCGTTGTGCAGGTCCCTGTGGATGCCATCCCATCCCTCAGGCATGTCACTGTACAGCTGGGTGTTGTCTGCTGCTCCCAGTACAGCCCCCTGAGGGACACCATCTCCACCTGGAATTGTGTTTTTCCTGATTTGTACCTCTTATAAATACTCACCTTCTTTTTCTTGTCCCCTTTCACACTAATAGATTTTAACTATCATTGACACCAAGATTCCCCATTATTTAAATGTTGGCTTTATTATGGTTATTACCATTTTACTGTGGGTTTTGCAGATTGTCAACCATATCTACTTTATTCAAATAGAACTATTTTACAGCTGGAGCTGTTGCTCAATAAATATGGTTAACTCGTTTTCTGATAGAATACCAGATTAATTGGATCTAGCATCTCACCTCTCAAATGTTCGAAATTATTATTGTGCTATGTCTTAGGGAATTTCCTGTTTATTTGGAGCTAATTAGGTACTTGAATTTAGTTGTAAGTGTGACTTTTGGCACATTCAGGATATTTTTGTATACTCTAGAAATGAAAATGCCAGAGAAGCACTTAGTATTTTGAACATATTCATCTTAATGGCGGATTCCCAATCTATAAAAATGTAAAAGGAAATTGTTTTGAGCCTTAAAAAAGCCATGCAGTATCTAGCTGTGGAAATAATTTCAGAAGCTTTCAACATTGATCATTTTAGTATACACAACAGCTTGAGCTGATGCAAAGTATGTTTAGTTTCATGAGACTACTGTGCTTGCAAAATATGAGAAATTTTTTGTCTTTCTTGGAAGAAAAATAGATCTAATGCATACATTTTCCCCTAAGCAGTGGGTCTTTTACAAGATTCAATAACAAAAAGTATTCCTGAAGGTACTCATAGAAGAATTTGTATGGTAGCAGTTCTGTAAGAAGCAAAACACCTTAATCTTCATGTAATTTTCTTTTTGATAGAAACAATGGCTGTATGGTGTGCTTTTGAAAGGAGTATCTGTAGTGTTACTCCATCAAGCATCTAATGTATTCTGACCTTTGGTTCACAAGGTGAATGCTGGAGTGCAATGCTCACAAGGAAAAGGATCCTGGAAAGATCCTTTAATCCATTCCTATCCTTCAAATTAATTTCTTGGTTGAAACAGGAGGAAAACAAATGACAATAGATTGATTGAGAGTCGTGGTTCATGCAGCTGCATCTCTTGTTGCTCTGAAGCAGTCAGGTTCAGGGACTTTGCAGAGGAGAGGGTCCCTGGGAACACCTGCTGACAGTTTCTGTAGACAAGTGAGTGGGTCCAGTGCAAGGAGAGGGTTTTTTCCAACAGGTGTAGTTTATGTTGACACAGAGCTTGTATTGTGAAGCAAACAGAACTATTTACTGTGCTGTGGTAATGTGAATTAGGGTGGGATAAGCATCGTAGCAAAATAAATCCATGGGCACTCTGGCCTTGGAATAAGTCTGGATCGGTTTGTGACATAGGTGTGCACCAGGGAGAGGTAAGGGATGAGTGAGAAGCCTTGCTAAGGCAAAGGTGACAATCTGGGCAGTGGCTACCTGATGCAGCTCAGGAGTGGGGCCCCTTGCAAGGTGCTGCAGGGCTGGGCCTGCCGTGCCCAGGAGGGGCAGGATATGGGCAGGCTGGTGACCACTGTCACCTGGGCATGTGAGCATGTGAGCAGCCCTGCCACCACCTTTGGGGAGCCTTAGTTTGTAACTGAGTTTCCACAGTTGCAGTGACCTGCGCCACACTTCTGTCTCTTCTGGCATTTCCCACAGGTTTAGTTTGGAAAGTGATAATGGAGCTCGTTAGGTGCTACCCTGCTGCACTGTGTGCTGGTTTAAAGGTAGACCAGCAGTGGAAATGAACCGAACTCAAAAGAGAGATTATAAATCAGAATAACAATTTAATAAAATAATGCAATAAATACAATTATACAGACAAACAATTGGTTTTAACCCACAAAACCCAAATGTATAACCCAGCACCCTGGGGCATGAACAGAGTGGTGTTCGTTGGGCCCCCTGAGTCCAAAGTAAAAGGAGAGGGAAAAAACTGTTGGTGAGAGTGCTGTTGCAGTCTGGTCAAGAGTGGTGATTGCAGTCTGGTTGAGAGTGGCGGTCACTGTCCTTCTCTGGATTCCACGAGTGGTTAAAAAAGTCCCAAGACTCCAAGATTATTATCCTCAGGTTCAGGCAGGAATGCCCAGTACCTCCCTCAGGGCAGGGAGTTCCACAATGGGTGCAAGGACAGGAGCATCCTCCTATCTCGCAGGCCTCTTAACACCCAGTTTGTAGCCTGAGGAGTCAGGCTGCTCTGGGCAGAGGGTGTAAATGGTCTATTGATAACAGGTTCTGGGAAATGGCATGGAAGGCTGTAGAATACACAGTTTTGAATTACACCCATACAGTGATGAACTGGTCCCAGCTGTTCTAACTAGGACACACTGCCATCAGTCACTGCCTTAAGCACCTTGTAGTCACTGCTCTGTCCATCCAGACTCTGTCAGCTCCTGGTTCCACCATACTTTCTGCTTCCAGGATAAAGTCTCCCATCTGGAAGAAAGAATCAATAATTCATCCTGTATTTATGACCCTACCATCATGTCCCCTCAGTGGCCCCTTTGCTGCTCTTTGCTGCCAGCAGCAGAAAGTACAGGTGGTCGAGGCTGTGTCCATTGCTTTTCCTGCACTTCCCTGCCCTGAGGCCTCACCCCTCTGCCCTTTCAAGTGGTGTGGGAGAACATCCTCCGGCTTCTTTCTGCTGGTACCTCCATGATTCCCAGTGTTCAGGGCATCTGCTTTCCTCTTGAACAGGCTGCCCCAGTACCCACTTGCTGCTCCCAGTACTGGTGCTTTGTAGCTGTGTACTGGTGCTTCCTGGGGCAGCACCCCACCACGTCCAGCTCTGCTGCTTCCCAGGCTTCTGAGTCATCCAAACAGATGCTGGGTGAGGTCCTCTCAAGATGTGCCCCTGGTGCTTGACCTTGCAGCCTGCCTGCTCCTTTACTCTGAGCTTATTATTAAAACTGTGGTGTGGTCACAATTTTCAGCTCAAATTTTGCAGGTAGATGGAGCTATTACTTCCATGCACCCAGAAATCATGAGCCCACTGTGCTTTCAGGTCTCTCCTTGTGTTTATTTGTTGTTTATTGATTCATGCTTTTATCATGCCTTTTCTTTTCCCCCTCTCCCTTATTTTAACATAGACTTGATGAAATTGTGACTAAATGAAAAGATATTTAATCCAAATACTGATTTGATTCAAACTTAGGGGTTTTTATGTTTCAGAAAAGCTTGTCCATCTTTATTTTTTTAATCTCTATTTAAAGTTTTGCCTAAGGCAGAGAGAGGTGTTGGAGGTCTTGGAAACCTTGAAAAGCTGAGATTTTTCTGCAGTTCCAGTTCCACCACGTTAAAATTGGTTTCCACCAGCCTAATACTTCTAGTACAAAGATGCTTTGATAAACTCAATGACTTTAGATGCTTAAAGGAGCATTTAATCATTTGAGGTGCATTTTTTCTTTAGTTGTACATATGCTTGTTTTCTAGATGCTTTTAAATTCAGTGATTTTCTTTTATCTGAACTGCTTTGGCTTTATTTGTGTATTTTCCTGTTTTCCTTTTATGAGTCACAGTATCCAATTTTCTAAAGCATTATCTTGGTCTCTTATCTCTCTGTAAAGTGCTAGGTGATACCTTGCATGCAGGATGTTTTATTAAATCAAGTTTGTTTGCTTTGTGTTACACCACATATCCTTTAGTCTCTGTAAATCTTATCCTAGGCAGGTCTGTCCCTCCTTCCTATCCCCTGCTGCCCTATCTTTTAAACCAGATGTGTCTCTGCTGAGGGGCATTGCTCCTGCAAAGCCATTGTGAGTGGAGATCAGGCGTCCACGACTTTGTGCTATTTCCCCAGTGAACACACTTGTGCCTTTTTGTAGCTTTTACCAGAGTGGAGAATTCTTGAGCGTAGATTAGAGTGGTGGAGGCAGCAGCAGCAGCTCAGAGCAACGTTGGATAGATGAAAAGAAATGAGATCTTCCTGAGAAGAGTGGAGAAGCCAGGGAAGATCAGCCTCTATCCTGGAAGGGGCCTTGGATGGAATGGCCACAGCATCCTTCTCTGGCACGCACAGTCAGAAGGTTTACTTACCAAAAAAGCATTTTCTTTAAAAAGGTAACCTTGCTGACTTTTTTCTTATTATTTTACAAGAACAGAACAAGATAGGCCAAATCCTTCTTTGCTCTTCTTTTGCTAAAGCCTTTTCATTCTCAGCAACATTAGATTGAAATTTCTTGAGGGTTTTTTTTGGGAACTACTTGAGCTTGGAAATAAAAGAAACTCAGCTTGATGCTTGTGCCAAGTTTGGGAACAGAGCAATTGTGCTATAGAGTTTATGGAAGTATAAATAGAATTTATACAAGTTCAAAGGGAGACTGCCATTCCTAACATCAATGGCTTTCAAAGGAAACAAGTGTCTTCCATTTAATTTTGGAGTAACACTATTTCTTGGTCTCTTGGTCATTACAAGATGTCCTGCAAAGCAGTTGCAAAACCACCTTAGGATTATTTCACAACTTTTAGCTTTTTTTTTATTTTTTGGTATTTTTAGAAAGAATACAGCTCCAGGTTATAAAATAAATATCAGAGCTAAATGAACTAGCAGAAAATCAAACTCCATCTATCTGTATGTGCTCATATAGCAGAGTTGTTTAAAATGTCCACCTATCTTTTCTTTGAAATCAAATAAAGAATAACACAATGAACAACATTTTCATATGTATAATACTTCTTCTGTCTAAATGCCAATGTCCTGATCAAACAGTTTGCATTCTCATCTTTTGTGTCCATTTTTGAAAACAGCTCTGTATTAAATTTCAAAAACACTTTTGAAATGGAAATCAATCCCTAACTTAATTTAAATCTAAAATTGCTCACATATCAGAACAGTCTGGTCTCCTTCAGGCGTTTTATTATGAAGTACCAATTAGAGGCATAATTTAACCTGTGAAATGTACAAATCACATGGAATTCACATGTGCTGCATAAAGAAAAACATGTGCAAATACCAGAGTTATGCATTTCAGGGGCTAAATTGCCTGATATTGTAGTCCAGGCCCCCCATGCACTTGTCTCATTTTCATTGGCTTGTCAAGAATATAAAAAGGAATTTAAAAAGTAAACATCATTTGTATTAAAAAGGGAAAGTTAATCTTTTGGGCATTTGTTCATCTTATGCTGCAAAGGTCTTCACATAATTGTACCTGGGAGATAAATAGGTGCAGATTTCAAATTAAAAAGTGGCCTTTTGGTTTCCAGGCCATACTTAAGCTGTTAAGACCTGATGTTCCAAACACAAGACACAGGAAATTTTGCATCACAGTAATTTAAACTTGTGTGTCACAGTGAAGTAAAAAGAGGCTAAGGGATTTTCTCTGCCTTCATGTGATAGGCATCACCTTGGCCATCATCTTGGGGATTTAGGCAGGGAGAAGAGTGCTCAGAACTTTACTTTGAGATGAAAAGCTGACATTTCCAATTGAGTCTTTATAACAGACTTGTATTTCTGTAGAGGCTTTCCTAATGCATTTAGGCATCATGTAGTATTTCAATGGGTTCTAAAATCTGAATAACAAGTATCTTTTTTGGGTAACAACTAATCTCTGTCATGGTGTGCTGCTCATACAAGTGAATTATTATTCCATCTATATAATTCCATGTGCTATGCTAAACTACTACATATTATTTCACCACTACCCTCTAATTTATATTACCTTTAAAAACACAGATTTAATTATAACAATTTTATTTTCAAGATCAAATATATACTTGCCCAGAGAACAAAAGATAATATAATAAAAATCACTTAAGCCAAATTGAAATTATATTCAAGCTGTATTGAAACTATGCAGTTCAAATAATGATCACAAAGAAAAGAGGGCAAGTCCTTTGCACCTTGGGGTGGAGGAGAAATAAATACAATCAGTGACAGTCAAACAGCTTTTGTATGTATTGTAAGATTTTGGCTAGATTAGCATCTTAATTATTCCATGGAGAAGAAAATCTATCAGATGGAGCTGCCTGCCTGAAGTAACCTGAGCCTCATGTGGAATGGCAGGAGGGGGGTTTTCACAGCCCCTTGCAGGGCACTGGCAGCTCCAGCCCCAGTGCAGGGAAGAGCTCCAGGTTGGCTCTGATGGACCTGGCCTGGGAGTGACTACACATGGCAAAATCAGAGGTGGCAGGTTTGCACCAGTGAGATCCTGAGACAGAACAGGAGGGAGGAAGAGCCCGATGAAGGCTTTGCCTGAGGGCAGAGGGGTGTTCACCACAGTTCATGTCTGCTTGAAGGAAAAAGAAAAACTCAACATTGTTAGTTAAACTAATTAAATCAATTAATACATTAAATTAGGAAGGAAACATTCCCATTCCCCTTGTAAACTGAAGGTCCTTAAAGATTAAGGTGAAAGTTGCTGCTTTTTTTCTAGTGAAATAGAACAGGACTTGTGTGCAGTGCTTTCCAGGGGTGCAAAGGATGGATTCTCAGTGTCAAGACGTGTTTTATTTAGCCGTGCCTGCAGCACTCTGCAATAGTGTTGTTCCCTGTGCAGGGTGGGAGTGCTCCTTGTCCTGCCTCTGTGCCAAGCCTGGCAGCTGGACTTTCTTGTCACCTCTGCTGTGGAGCTGGCTGACCTGGCTGAAGCTGCTTTGGGGTGGTAATGGTTTCCCCCTGCCAGCACAGGGTGGTGTGGGGCAGCTACTACTGAGCCAGCTTGCCCTGGGGAAAGGCACGTCCAGATCCTCACGCCTGGAGGTGTAACACAAACTAAGCTGCTCTAGTGCAAATGAGAAGCCCCTTTGTATCTCGAGGCTTTAAGGATAAGGGAGGTCGTCTTGGTATTGTGGTATGGGGAAAAAAAAATCCCAATTTTGGCATGAAAAGGGAACACCCTAAGACAAAGGAGGAATCTTTCTGGTATGTGGGTCGCAAGGCTCGATGGGCATCAGTGCCTTTGCAACAACACTTGCTTCGGGTTTGTTTACATACTATTTTAACACCTGTCCCAAGACTGAGGAGTGCTTCTGTCTGGCAGTGGCTCGTAGCAGGTGCCTGGGGAAGCAGAGGAAATGAGTAGGAATGTTGCTTCATGAAACTGTCACTTTCCTGGAATAGAGCAGAGATGCCTTCAGGCAGAGGTGATGGCATCTTTGCACTTAAGGTTAAGTGGATTTTTAAAAAAATCAATTCATATAACTGACTGCTTACTGACCCCATTTAAATGTTCACATCAGCAGCCACCAGGGCAATGAGTTCCCCAGTCCAGTCACTTTTGGTGAAATCTTTGTATTTCCTTGGTTTGACTCTACATCAGAGAACTTCATTTGATGTCCCCTGTTTCTTATAACTAATGTGAGATGGTTTGTGGTCATTCTTTATTTATCTTCCCATCTCACTGCTGAGTTGACAGACCTGGTTACAGTGCTGCTTAGTCATGAGTCTTCCAACTGACAGCTTTGACCTGACTAATTGTTCCCTGCACAGAAGTAGATCTAATCATCCGCTCTTCCTTTCTGCTTTCCTAAACATACTGTACCCTTATTCTCAGAAAGAGAGGCTGGATCTATATGCAGTACTCAAGAGAAGGTTGAGCTGAGTGGTGACGTGCTCCATTGATTGGTTTTCTCTTCTAACTCACTAACTTTACTTTCTTTTATCATTGTTTGGGACAAAAGTGAGGGTTGAACTGATGTGTGCAGCCTTTTGAGTATGCACAGGAGTGCTCAGTGGATTATGTCCCCAGTTAGGGGGACTTTGGCCTTAACTGAGAGCGTGACATGTGGGACAAGGTATTGCAGACCTGTAATACTTCCATAACAGCAATGAGGCAGATGGGATTGTGTTTGGCTTTGTGAGAGACACCAAAATCACTGAAGGTCATCTTAGCTCTCAAAATTCAGAGGCTGAGAGGTCACAGCTCGAACCTCCTTTCCTTCAGGACAAGGATTTACTGGTGATGGGGTATGTCCTGGGAAGCTGGTACTTCCAAAAACGATTGAAAGGAGTCCTTCCAAAAACGATTGACAGGAGTCCTTCCAAAACTGTTAGGATCACTCTCCAGAACGTGGCTGGGATTTGATAGCTGTCAGTTTATTGTCAGGGCTATATGGAAGTGGGTGATTAGGGCAGAAACTGGTTTGTGCTGGAAGACTAATGAGCTGATGGTAACTAAATGTGCTAAGGTAGGGAGCCCTGCAAGCAAGGAAAATGTCATTTATTGGAGAGAACCTTCCTTTACAAATCAGATTTCAGCTGTGGCACATGGGGGATTGGAGATATCTAAGTGAAATAAACAATCCTTACCATTTTGATATCATTATTATCCTTTGGATATAATCTATAGCTATGAATACAGTTTGATTTGTATTGTATGGCTGCTCTGTGATTTGAAGAGAAAATTCATGTTTTATAGCACCTAACCTGGAGTGCAATGAAACCTATTTCATTAATTCAAGACAAAAAGACCCCTGAAAAACTTTCTGCCTTCTCATAGTACTTTTCTGCTATTAATTTTCCCACTTTGCAGATACCAGTGAGAAGGATTCACACGGTTAATTCAGTCCTGCCGATCTGCTGGTTGCTGTTTTGGCTAATGCATTAAAAATTTACTTTTGTACAATTCCTTCCAGGCTGCTATTTATTAATGGATTAAAAATGGTCTTTTGAAGTGAACAGCATGTATGCAGCAAACCATTTTGTTCAATTTAAATGAAAAAGAATGGGAAAAAGTGCTGTTAGCCTGGATCTTTGAAGATGTTTGGATTCAAACATTTGGTTTGAGGTGTGTTGTACTTTTTTTTTTTCTTCTTCTTAGTAGCATGCCTTGGAAGCAAAAAAATTAAAATTTCGAGGGTTTTCTTTTACTTTTTTATGTGAAAGTTCTCTTCTTCAACGCCAAAACCAGCTGAGGGACAGGTAATGCTCATGCACAGCCTGTGTGGAACTGTGGAGCCTGCTCTGCTCCTGTGCCCAGGGAGCAGGGGTGGCTCTGGCTCTGTCCACACCGTGCCCTCTGGATGGACATGCAGCTGCCTCTCCAGTGCGTGCTGGTAGGCAGGTTCCCGGGCCTGTTTTGAGATGAGTGATCCTGGAAGGAAACCCAGTGGTTTCCTGGTGCTGAAAATCCCCCCAAAACGCCTGCAGGAGAGATGCATCCTAGGCTGCCATCTGCCCCTGTGGTGGCAAGGGAAAGTGGTGCTAGAGCTTGCCTGAAAGTGTTGTCACATCTGGGAGGTCTCTGTCCCCATAGCTTGTGCAGCATCTCTAGGTTTTGGGTAGGTGGGTTTGTAGGTAATTGTTACGTACCTTCAGCATACTGTGGGTGTTTTCACTGCTCCTGTGGGAGCCAAGTAACGCATCAGAGCACCAGTAGTGTCCCAGCCTGGCAGGCTTCTTGTGTAAATGCAGTAGGTCCAAATAAATTGAGCAGAAGTAAACCCTGGTGTATGCACTGAGACCAAGGATTGCTACCTGTGAGGGTCACCGGTCACCATTCCCAAATGACATTAAATACTCCTTTGAGTTCCTACTGGGTGATCATGGTGACTAGAAGCGTGACAAAAACTGGAATAGAAGCAACAACAGTGTGAGGAAAACCAATCCAGTGGAGTTTGGTTTAGCCTCAAGTATTCCATTAACAAGCTGTTTTGCATATTTGGCAGAGGCAAGGAAAAGCACCAAAGAACAAGTCAGTAGAACAATGAAAACGTATTTTCTATGAGTGGAAGTTTCCTTTACATAATGAAATACTACATATGGGATTTTTGTGCACTGGCTTGAAGAAAGCTGTATAAGAAACCAGTGGGAAGGATTGAGGGAATCTGTCCTTTCCCCTAGGTCTGTGTTTTCTTCAGTGCCTAAACCAATCTTTTGGGGAAGAGCATAAGGGTGTCATGACTTCCATAGTGGGCTATTCGTTCTGGCTGTACCTTCTGGCCATAGTGATTTCTTGAAATCATAACTCTTATTGCAGCTATGCATTATTCACAAAGAGAAACAAATGTTAATTTTTTCTGCTTGGTGCATTCAGTGATAACTTGCTGCCGTAATTTATTTTTTTTTCCCTCCCCTGTGGATTTCTGGAAGTTTTTTATTTTTTTTGCATTTCTAGTGATGAAATCACATATCCTTATCACATTCCTCTTTTGAAAGGGTGGGTCCAAATGCTAAAGCTGATATAATTTTCTGGCAAAGAACCATTAATTTGTTTTAGCTGTGTAAAATTAGAGGTGAAAACACTATGTTTAGCCTGCCATGTGAAGAAAGAATTGATTGATTAGTGTTAATCATTAAAGAAAAAGCCACTTCTATGAGTGCAATCCCCCTGCCCCAACTCTAAATACTGTCAGAGTGAAAATACAGGACAACTTGATGGATAGTCGTTCCTATTTCACTGCAATACGCCAGCAATACAATTAAACTAAAAACAAAGATTTAAGATGGAAATTTTCATCCCTCCTTAGAAATACAAGGTAGAGGGGGTAAAACCAGCATCTAACAAGTATGCAGTGGGAAGAATACAATTCTGAAGGGATTGGTTATTTAAGAGTTATCTGGACTTCTGTTTTGCCTCACTGTACCAAAAAATATTTTGATCTACATGGAAATCTTCATTAAAAATGTTTCCTTTTTCTTTACCAAAACTGCTTTCTGTATCCTCGTCTCCCAAATGGAAGATTCACTCCATGGTCACCACAAGATGGTTGTGAGTGGACTGGCATTGCTGGGCATGGTTGAATTTTGGGGGTGCAGTGCTGGTGACCAGGTGAGGGATAGGCTGTGGGCTGCTGGAGCAGCTGTGGCTCAAGGAGACCCTTTTCATTTGCATGTCCTTGCTTTCTGTGAGCAAAAGGGGTCTGCACCCACCTTTGGGCAGATCTGTGCTCCTGGTCAGTGCTGCAGCGCTGAGCCCCAGTGAAGCTGTTGCATATGGGATAGTTTGCCATTAGCTATCAGAACAGATAGAACAGCCTTTATACCAGCTCTTCAAAGCTGCAATGAAAGAGCTCTGTTTCCAATTCAGACATGAAGTGCACGGGCTCCTTATATTTGCTCAGTATTCCCAATTCACCATTAGACTGTGGCTGCTCTGTGCAATCTGTTTGGATCTACCCCCATCTGTTCCAATCTGATGTTTTTTTCCCCTGAAAAATGAAGCTGGCGGCATGTGATTGTTGCAAAGGCAATCAATTACTGCAGCTGTAAAAGTGTTTTTTTGCCTGGTAGAGACAGTGTGTGCTCTTCCCAGGCTGCTGCCTTTTTTTCACCCCTTCCCTTCATGCAGGTAAACGACACCATGGGCTGCTGGCACAGACTGAAGCTCTGGCTGCTGACACACAAATTGGAGACTCCCTGCTGTATTTCATGTTTTGTGAGGGGACTTTGTTAGTAAAAACAGCTACTGGTGATGCATGAGTGGCTGGAACATTTGGGGAATAGCTGGAAGTGGCCAGCTGTGAAAGAGGTCAGGTTGGTTGGAGTTTCTCAGCAGCCTGGCCTGGGTCTAGTGCTGCTCAGTATGGTTTTTATTTTGTGAATGAATTGAATGAAGGAATAGAGAGTATACTTTAATTGGCACATGATACCAAACTTGGAAGGAATAGAATTCCAAATGAGTACCCCCCCCCCCCCCCCAAGCATCCAATTTTATTGGTACAGAAGATTCAGCAGTTGAATGGGTGGAAGTGTAAGAACAGCATCCACACAGACACAGGACACAGAACAGCCCATCAGAAGGGTGTGCTGGGAGTTACTATGCTCTGATCACTTCAATCTCAATGCCAGCAACGTCGAGCTTTTGTGAAAAATATTAACACTGCCAGGATGTGTGAGGGAGATTTATATTTCTGCAAGAAGGGGGAGTCATCTGCCCGCTCTGCTTGTCATGTTTCCAGGTGCAGCCCGGAGCACTGCACCCAGTTCAGGCTGGGCGAAAGTAGCCGGGAGGAAAGCAAAAAGTGGTGAGAGGAGATGAAATATGATCTTGGAAGGCTTGAAAGAACTGTGCTTGTATAGCTTTTCAAAGATAAAACTAAATAAGGAGGTTTGGAGAAGGCATCAGCTTTCAGATGCAAGAGGTGTGTGGAGCACCATGTAACAATCTGCTCTCCTCCTCGTGCCCAGGGACAAGAAATAATGTGTGCCAGGGTTTCTGCATGAAGGACTTAGACAGCGGGGAAAACGTCCTAGAGATAAGCTTTTAAAAAAAGAGTAGTTTTTGGCTCTTGGATTGTGCTATGGACACTGGGCCAGAAGTCATAGAATCATCACGGAACAGCCCAAGTTTGAAGGGACCTTGAAAGATCGTTTGCCCTGACTTCTGTGGGAAAGAGAGTCTAGATGAAGTTATCTAGCCCTTTGTCCAGTCATTTCTTAAAAACTGCCTGTGATGGTGTCTGTGCCACCTCCTTGGGGAGGTTGTTCCAGTGCATGATTGTTCTGACTGTGAAAAAGCTTGTTTCTTATATCATCATGAAAATCGTGCAGTAGGTCTGTAATGCTATGGACCTATGACTTGTCTAAGCGTGACTCTGAGATAGCAAAAATCTGAATGTCTTGTATAAAAGGAAGATAGTGTTTTATAGTTTGGGGGGAAAAAAATCATGTTTCTATAAAGTATGTTTTGTGTAGTAAGGTCTTGGAATTATTTGCCTTTTGCACTGTCTTAGAGAACAAACTTTCCTGGAAGCTAATATATGACAAAATGCTTACATGGCACTTGGAGGGAAAGTATCCAGGGGTTACTGCACTGGGCTTCAGATCTAACTTGAGTAGACTCAGAATGTTTCCATCTACTTTTGCAGTAGTTTAGAATTTCACCAGGTGTTTTTGAGAATACGTATTAACAGATGATGTAAATAAATACTGCTTATTTCTACCTTTCAAATCTGCATATTCATAAACACTGCATTGTTACTCTGCCATAGCAGTTACAGCATGTATGATATATGTGAATCTTCATTTATCATTGTTCAGCTTTAGGCTTTGTAAAAGGCAACGTTTTAGAAAGCTGCTTACATAAACCACTCTTTTAATGAAGCTGGCCCAGTGAGAAGCTAGGAGTGGAAAGCAATTAAATTACACTTCTGGGCAGAGATGACAAAGGTGGATCCAACTGTTCTGATAAGAATATAGGTTTATTGGGTTACTTAGTTATAAACTTGCTGCAGTTTAGACATTGCTCTTGTCAACTTCATGGGACAGGTGTCTTAACTTCCACGGAGTGATTAAGTGCTATATGATGCAGGCTGCTGTGTGAATCATCATCTTCATGTTAACATAAACCTACACGAGGAATTTACAAAGTTATGAATATGGGAAATATTTTGCCATGATTATGAATAATTAATGCAAGGCTGTATTGGCAACGTCCACCCAGTAATTCATCCTTATAGCTTTGTGATAGAATGTTTCAAGCTGCCTCCAGGAGGGAATCTGAAGAGCAGAGTCAGGATGACAAAACCCAAAACTGTAAGGAGGTTCTGTGGACTGATGGCTTTGCAAACGAACTGCTGGTTAATTGGGCAGGGGGTGCATCTGTGGAAGCTGCAGGCCTTTTGCTATAGGATGAGTTGTGTGTCCTGCTGGGGGCTCTGAAGGCTGCAGCTTGTGCAGTTATCGCTTCAAGGGGAGATGGAAAAGCAGATGTGTCTGTGCTTTGAATGTTAACCTGGCCAAAGTTCCATTAACCAGAGTCAAATATAACTGGCTGTGCATATGTCTGTTCTCAGTTTTGCCTCTCCTTCTTACATTATCAGTGTCTAATATTCAGATTCCCAGTTTCCGTTAACCACTTGCGAAGAATTAGACTGTAGTTCTGCTGTTAGCTGAGCAAAACCTCGGGTACTTGCTGTACCCTTTGGCAGGATGAGCCACTGTAGGCAGAAGAGGGGAAGGGCATGGTGGACCTTGGCATAATTTCCAGCAGTGTGTCCGGGCTGGGAGCAGGGTGAAAGCAGCCTGAGATGCTGTGTGTGCTGCAGCAGCATGTCCATATTGTGCCTGGACCGGAGCTTCAGAGTGACACTGCTGTCATGGACAGTCACTGTGTGCCTTTGTTTTATTGTTGGGGGTTTCTTATACCCACGTGGAATGATCCAGGCTGGCACTTTAATAAAAAGTGACAAGTGTTGGAGCAGGGTGTCAGAGCCTGATAAGCAGAGGGAGCTGCAGGCCCTCCTACACTTCCCTCCCTTTCCAGGCCCTGCCTTGGCTGCCCACAGATCAGTGCTATGGTGCTGACTGTTTTCCTCTCATCTTCGCTTTTTAGTTCCCCATTTGCCACAAACTGCTCCTTATCCATGGGCATGGGTGGATCATGGTGGTTCCTCCATGTGTCGGTGCCCACAGTGCTCCCTCAGAGCTGTGCAGGGCAGAGATTTCTCCTAGCACAGTTCTGCTGGGATGTGCTCTGGTCACCAGTGTGATCAAGAAGGCTGACCTGAAGCCCATCAAAGCACAGAAATGAAGTAGCTCCCACTTTAAAGATTCACTCCAAGAAGGGAGGGAGGAAACGTTAATGAACACTGTCATATTCCCTGACCTCAAGAATGGTACAGGTGGGATTGTTCCAGAGGAGTCCCAAACATCTCCACATACAATGTAAAGTTGGTTGAAGGACATAAAAGAGTTTTAAAAGAAAGATGTTTATTTGATTCTTAGGAAAAGTTCTGAAATTGAGTTGTGTGTGAGGAACTGACTATGTTTTCTGAGAGTAATAGCTGAAGGAAAATAATTTTTGAATTTTGAATTGTGATTCTTTTTTTCTTGTGTGTGAAGCTCGTAAAAATAGTTAATGGTTTATTTGGATGTTTCCCGACCTCCTTATGGAAGGAATATTGGAATTAATGTTTTGAAGTGGTCTCTGCTTAAAAACAGGACATGAAAAAATGATTCTATCAAACTATTGTCATTGCTTGTCTGGGTGTTTTTCCCTGTTTCATAAGAACAAATATTGGAAAAATATTTTTAAAGGTTCATAACTCGTGAGGGCTGTGTACTGATATGATTTGAATCATGATCTGAATTTGTTCTAAGACTTAGCCTTGCTTCTTTCACAAGGCCTTGCTTGCTTATTTAATTTTCTTAATCCCTCTCTGCCTCCGATATTTGTGTTTTGCTCTATGTAACATTGGCCTCCTTTTGCAACAGCTTCACTGAAGGGGCTTTTTAAGCCTCCTGATCTGTTGTTCAGAACTGTTTCTCTTCCCCTCTTTTATGTATTGAATTAGATGAAGACTGAATTCTTTTTTGACTAGAAAGAAAGACTTGGAAGGCACCAGATGGTGGCACTGGTATTTCACATCTGACAAGTCTGGATTGTGCAGTGAAGCATAAGAAGTTTTATGCAAGTTATACTACATGCCATCCTCATTTTTTCACTTTCAAGCTGCATAGTTGGAATGAGGAAGGTGACATATTTTTGTGCTTATCTTTAGAGAGTGCCTAGAGAAGGTGAGATGTGTATCTGAGGGAGGAGAAAGGATAAGCCTTGGCAATACCTGAGCATTGCTAATACTATTATTTTCTGTGTTTGTATCACACCATTGCATTCCACCACATTTCAGTTGACACGTAGAGTAGTTTGGATACCAGCTGAGCTGTGCTAGCTTGTACTAGATGAGTCTGTCGTTCTGATTCTTAAAATCAGACGTGCAATTTATATTCTCAGTCTTTGCTGAATCTTACTGCATGGGTAGTTTCTAATACCTATTTTTTTTCTGAATGTGGCAGATACTAGCTGTATAGTGATGTTATAGCTCTTTGCTTTATATTCCTGGAACCTTCTCTTGGGTATATTCAGAGCAGCTTAACAGTATTCTGTTTCTCTGCTTTGAGGAGGAATGGCTGGAGAAATCTGTATTTGAGAGAGAAAGAAGTGTTGAATTCTGTATGAAGTGTTTTGTTAGAGAAATATTGAAGACAAAAAAAATGCACTTCCCATCTCTGGAGCTGAATCCTTGCAGTCTGTGCTGTTATTCTTTCCATTTTTGGGCACAAACTGTGTGAGGGAAGAGAGAGCACCTTCAGACATGGAAGTGATGGGTAAAGGCTGATTGTGAACAGCAGAAATGGCAAAATTCTTTAATAACCTATGAAGATGAGTTATCTGTGAATATCACCTCTTATATTCCTGGGATTCCCACGGCAGCTGTAACATAAACTGTAACTAGTGTTACATGGAAACAAGGCAATGGAAAACTTGCTGACCATCCATGCTCCCACATCATCTGCAGAGCAAACCTTGATGCTGGGAAATGTCCCACCACTACCAAAGAGACAAGACATGGGTCCTGCAGTCTTGAATAAAGCAGTGGTGAATGTTTTTGGTGAATGTTTAATCTGCACACTGTAGTGCATTCCTTGGTTACTGAAAGAAAAGAAGGTTGAAAAGCAGTTGAGTTCACGTAGCCTGCAGTCTTTCTTCACATCTTTTATTTTGAATTTAGTCTTCCTACCCATGCAAGGTTTAGTCCATCTCTGATCTATCATATTGCTAGTGCAAATCTCAGTTGGAGGTTTTTTACTGAGCTACTGGGCTGTGATTTTGCCTTTTTAATTTTTCTGAAGTCAAGCTGCTTTTTCTAGTCTGAAAAAGCTCCCATTTGTCTCATTAAACACAATAGTTACTTATGTATTAATAAACCACCAAAAATTGTATTGAGGAAGTGACCATGGAGTTGTTATTTTTCTGTTGGAAAGTTTGCTGTTGATTGCACAGGGTTTTTTGTGGTGTGGGGTTTTTTTGGTTTATTTTTGTTCGGGTTTTTTTGTTTTGTTTTGTTTTTTTCTTTGGTTCCTTGTTTTTTCTTGATTTGATTTGCTTTTTGTTTCAAACTTTCAGTCTCAAGAAAGTTTTAGACCATGGATCAAAGTAGAGGCTGAAAGTTGCAATGTGAAATTACAGAATGTCTGTGTAAACAGTGTGTACTTCTCAACTGTCAGAATTTAATAGCAGCAATTATGCATTTTCTGCTTTCTTAGCAGCACCTGGCATTCTGTGGAGTCAGGCCTTTATCAGGCACTAAAAAAATAGTTTTTCCACTTTTCTCCTATTCTCACAACTTGCTCTTCTTTCATTCCTGTATGAGACTTCGGCTGTGAATAATAGGGAGAAAGAATAATTATTCTTAGTGATGTTTGCAACATGAGGTGTCCTGTTTGCAAGCTGGGGTCCTGACAGGTGACACTGATTTGTGATATAAATTGTGTTAGTGCTGAATTGAACCATTTGGCCTGAAGTAAGATTTAATGGCTTGCAGTTTTTCAGTTGTTTCTTTTCTTGCAGGGAAATGCAGCCACCCTAATCTGATCATGTGCTGCCCTTCTGATTTCAGCTAAAGCACTTGTATGATCAGGAACTTGTAAAGGTAAGATCTACAGTTACTGGTTTCCACCTTAGTTGAGATCATTAAACTGTTTTGTCAATGCACAGGCATTGCATCTTCTTATTGCTCTTGGGTTGAGTGGGATATGTAGGGATCAAATATAAGCATATTATATCAAATATAACTATGAGTATAAATGAAACCAAAGAACTTAAGAATGAATCTCTTTGTCAGCACTGCTAAGAAAAGGAGGTAAATAGTAGCCCACACTGACACAGCTTGTTCTTGGTCAACTCCTTTGCCTTCCTTCTAAGGAGAAAAATTAAACTTTGTTACAGGACAAGCGGGGACAGTGGTTTTAGTAAAAATTTCGATATCCCTTAAAAAATTCCCCAAAATCAACAGTGGCTGGGAATATTAATGCAATAACTACAGCTCGATACAGTTTTAGCAGTAAATGACCCACCTGGCAAGTCTGTAGGGTGGAAGAACAGACTAGTTGTGAGTGTGGCTGATGAGAAAATATGTCCAGAGAAATGAAACCTGAAGGTGGTGGAATGTTTAGGTGGGGAGAGAATGCCCAAAATGGATTTTGGAAACAGAACGGTCTCGTGTGTTCCACCTGTCCATATTGGATAGAACAAAAAGTTAAAAAGTCAGATTTTGGCAAGAAAGATGCAAAGTAGGAGTTGAGAACTTCCCAGCAGTAAGACAGCCCAAGAACAGGGTGCCTGGGAGAGTGTGGGCTCAAGGCTAGATAAAAACCTGCCATAAGGACATCCCTTCTAACTCAGTGTTGGTGGTAGGAAACATGCTGCCTTCTAGTACAACAGAAAGCACAGATTTAGGAGTCTTTCTTATTTGTTTATAAGCAAATTTGATGACTATTTATACTCTATGGAGTAAGATGACTGTGAAAGGGGAATTGAAGCAGTCCACAACTTAGTCTCTGTCTTGAAAAGAAAATGTTTATGAACCTGCTCTGCTTTAAACAAATCCCTGAAGCAAATTAATGTTTTGAAGTGGTCTCTGCTTAAAAACAGGAGATGACAAAATAATTCTATCAAGCTATTGTCATTGCTTGTCTGGGTGTTTTTCCCTGTTTCATAAGAACAAAGCAATTCACAGATAAAAGGATTCCTCAAATAGGCTATTTTTCTACTTTTTATTCCTGCAACTAGGACATTACAAATATACACAGTAAGGTGTTTGTGGTTCTATTTGCTCTCTTAGCCTTAATATTACCAGTATGTTGTCCTTTATTCAAAATTTAGTTCAAAGAAAGGCACGTAATACTTGAGCTTATCACATATCCTGGTTTAGACAAGTTTGCATATAAGGTGACTCTCTTATCTGATTTCTAGGCATGATCAGTTTGCATCAGGTTGTAAGTAGATAAGAAAGCCAGCATTTTTTGTACAGTTACTGATTTTAGGCTGCCCAGTGCATGTAATGAGTTACTTGACTGAGAGGGCAGTATAAAAATAGCAGTGTTAGTGCCTACTGTCTGCCTACCTCAGCTCTTGCATTTTCCCAGATAAGTGCTTGTTTATCCCACACAGGGGTGCTTCACTACTTTAGGGATAGTTTGGAAATGGCAAGCAAGCCAGTGTATCACTGTGACAGAAAATGCTGGAAGGCTGATAAGGAGAGAGGGGAGAGTATTTTTACCACTTCTGTTGTTGACAAATATAATTTCTAACATTACCACTGTGGGAATGTGACCTGAAACTTGTTGGGAGGTGATGTCAGGGAAATGGGCTGTGCTTTGACCTCATCCAGAGCTGTCTGGGTACAGCCAGTTGTTTTCTAAGCTCTTTAGCAGAGGCAGTGTGACATTTCTGTTTTCTCTGGTGCTTGTGCTTTAATTTGTCTTTTCACTCAAACGTTAAACTTTACCTCAGCTATTTCATGATCTGATGCCCACAAGCAGTGCAAGCTGGGGCACAGTTGCCCGTTGTGGGTACCTGGAGGTGATCAAGGTGAGGAGTTACCTCAGCAGCCTTGCAGGTGCCCCAGGGCACAGAGGTTCCATTCTGTGGGGAGCATTTCTCTTCAGGGCCAGTGGATTTGTTCAGTGAGTTTAAGCCTCATTATGGTTACAGGAAGTGTCAGCTGGGAGTGTTTTGATCAGTTTATACCTATTGGAAGTAAAAATCTATTCCTCTGTCACATTCAAGAAGACAAGTGGGTATAGGATGATGATGTATGTTGGTGGGAAACTTGAGTTTGTTTAAAGTAGGACCTGTCTATCTGCTTTATCTCCCCCATCTAAAACACTTGGCAAATGGGTTGTACTATCTGCCAGACATGACCACATTAAGTCTATTTGTTTTATGAACACTTGATGCAATTTTAAGATTCTAAGAAAATGTCTCCAAAAAGATATCATATGAAAATCGATAGTTCTTTTCTATGTCATCTTGTTTATGAGGTAGAAGCAGAAAAGAGGGTTCACTGGAGCAGGGCTGATCAATAGCTCTGTGAATTTTAATTGGGCCTTCTTTAACTACTGAGTGCTGTCTGCTTTTAACCCTGTAAGAGTAAAACACAAGACCCTTTAGCAACTAGTGCCTTTGCCATCCTCTGTTCCCATTGGAGCCACTTGTGGACTATCTTCAACAGAAAGTGGAGAAGGAAATTGAAGAGTGACTTGATTCTTACTACTGTAATATAATATCATTTAAAATAACCTTTCTGTCATTTTTGTTTCCTATTTAAGCTTGATTAGTATATTCCTCTTTTCACTGTCACTTTATCTTTGTACAGTCCTTGTTTCTGCTTTGTGTGAGTTTCTCCTGTATTTTTTTCCTCTGTTTTACACGTGCACACTTGGTGTTACCTTACTTTACAATATAGTTCTCATGTATGCAATGAGTTAATAAGATCACGTTGTTCAAGGACTCTCTATGGAATCTGCAGATGATAAGAAAAAATTTATATCAGTATTTCCCCATAAAGAAACGGTTTTCTATTTTCTAACGTACATTTATCCTTCTTTTACTCTGCGATTGTAAATGGCAGAATGGCCAAAATGAGAGTTTTTGTGTTTCCTTTTTCAACCCCTCATATCAAAAAAGTCTTATAAAATGCTCTTAATAACATTCCCCATGTCCTTTTGGTTCCATCCTCTCTAAATTTGCAGAGCTGAATAAGTCTCTGTTTCCTCCAGAAGCCTCGCTGGGATTTTTGCTACTGTGGTTTCTCCTTCATGATCTCTGTGTTTAAAGTCCAATATAATGAAATGTGTATATTGCCCTACACTTCTTCCAAATCGTATTCCCCTTGCTGTCATCATGTGGGTGGGAATGGGAGGGGGACCCTTGGCAGCATATAAAACTTCTCCTTCAAGGACACTGGCTCTGAAGTGGTGATGGGATCATCAGAGTGGGATTCTTTTTCATGTTGTTTTATGGGGTTGGTTGTGAGGTGCTGTTTGGGCTGTTTGGGGTTACTTTTAAGAAGAAATGCTGAACACTGTTTTGTTCTTTAGTTTTTAAAAATCCATGGTTTCAGGTCACATCCCCACAGTGGTAATATTAGAAATTATATTTGTCAACAATAGAAAAGGTAGAAATACTCTCCCCTTCCCTCCTTATCAGCCCTCCAGCATTTTCTGTCAGTCTGGGTCACAGTGATACACTGACTTGAGTGGTATTTTTCCCAGTGTATGGGAGACTCCTTCAAAAAGGAGAGGATCCATTTTGTAACAAATGAGGACAGACTGCCGTTAAAGAGAGTGTTTTATGACTACGTGAAATATCTTTCTTATTTGCATTGAATACACAACTGGTGACATTTTATCATGGCCAGACTTCGCGAACGAAGATTTGGGAAGGGCTCTACCCACGTTTGTTGTAAGCGCTTTGGTGGCTAAAAAGGCCAATACGAGACAGGCATGTCCGGTTGCAAAAGGCACAGCAGAAAGACTCCTTAGGTGGTGTATTCTGTAAGGCACGATTCTTTCTGCGTTGTCTTTTCTCCTCAAGGGTGATCCTGTGTGCTTTCTCAAAAGCATCAGCAGCGTTATAGATGGTGTGAGTCCAGGCCTCCCAACTGGAGGCCAGAGTAGACAAGTTATGGTGATCAGTATGGCCAAAGCTGAGATGTTGTTTCAGGGAGTCCTTGTATCTTTTCTTTGGGGCTCCTCTCTTGCAGCAGCCGGTGGCAAGTTCACCATAAAGCAGGATCTTAGGGAGGCAGTGGTCCTTCATCCTGGAGACATGCCCTGCCCATTGTAGCTGTGTTCTCAGCAACATGACCTCAATACTTGTGACAGCTGCTTGCTCTAGAACAGATGTATTGGTCACATAATCTGACCAGTGGATATTTAGGATTGAACAGAGGCAGCGTTGATGGAAGCGTTCTAGGAGATGCAGGTGGTGGCAGTAGATGACCCATGATTCAGATCTGTATAAGAGAGTAGACAGCACTATGGCTCTGTAAACACTGATCTTTGTACTTTTCTTCAGGTGTTTATTTCGCCAAACTCTTTTATGAAGCTTTTCGAAAGCAAAGCCTTTATGCCTTTGCTAAAAGGCACAATACAGAATTTACAGCCTGGGAGGGGAAGGGGACATGTCATGGCTCCTGTTTCCTATCCTGCTCCAGAAGGTGCTGTACGATTGGTAGAGGTTTGATGATGAAACAAATGGACTTGGAGACTTCAAAAACATAGTGCAGCTCATTGTAACAGCTTTGCAAGTCATGATCAAAAACATCTGTGATGCCATTGTTGAGACATTTTACAGCTCAAGTAGTCCTTTTATCCTCCAGCCACATCCTGACCCATGCCAGCCATCACACATCCCTTTCTTTGGAAACTGGGGCAAATCAGTTTATTTTTGCTGGTTAAGCTGCTTTGCCAATGAGTTGGAGCCTGAATACAGCTCTGGTTCAGGACGCTTGGATTCAGGTACTGGGCCTGAATTTATGGGAGTGTACATAGAAAAAAAATGCAGCCAAATTACAGATAATCCAGTTCAGAATTGTATTGGTGCAAACTGAACCATCTGTAGGCTGTGGTAACTGTAGAAGTCCATGACTTATTTTTACTGTGTGTGGGTTGTTTTGTTTTGGTTTTTTTTTTGTTTTGTTTTTTTCCCTCTTTTTTTTTTTTGTTTGTTTGTTTTTTTGTTTGTTTGTTTTGTTTTTGTTTTGTTTTGTTTTGGTTTTTTTCCTTCTTCTCTCTGGACCAGAGCTGGCTTGGGTCTAGTTCTGTGTGCAGGGCCAGAGGGGTTCAGGGCTGTGTTCACCTGGGCTATACTTGACTGTACAACCAGGCTTTGAGTATTGTCTGTAAAGTGCAGTTGTGATTTCAGGGCTTACGTCCAGATTTTTCATGGAAAAATGAGAATTGTACAATCACAATGGCTTCCCTAAAATAGTTGGGTGGGGGAAGAATAGGAGCATGCAGTAGGAAAGCTGCTGTAGGGAAAGGACATTGTTGGTTTCCTCAGCAATTACTGAGGTCTGGAACATGTGTTCAGTCCTACTTTTCGTTCTTAATTATAATTTTACCGAGACAGTTAGAGTACATTCTAAAAACTTTGTCCACTGACAGTTCTTCAAAATACACATGAAGTGATTTACTTTTTATGTTTCCATCAGATCTCTTTGCAACTCTTATCTGATCTTCCATTCACTATGAATTCAAGACTATTTTTGGGATTACTGCTTTTCAATTCAAGGCGTCTCATTGACTCCACAATTCACATTATTTCTCACTGGATGTATTTATCAAGTTTCAGCCCAGAGGCTCTCAGAGTTATAAGCCTCTTAAAGGGGAAAAGTGCTGACAGAGCCTTAAATTGTGGTATGGCAAATGTTACACTATAATTACCTTTATCTATCACCAAACCCCCTTTCAGAGGCCTGGCTGTGTGCCGTGGGCCTCTTGATGGAATGCTCCATTACACTGAGATTTTTCATGGGGAAAAACTCTAAAGCAAACCATGATAAAGTACTTTTTTAAGAGTAGACGTAGTGGCAGTGACAGGGTGGTGAGAAGAAGAGAGATGATGGTGACTTGCAGGAGGAAATATTCTGTGGCATTAGTGGTAGATCTGTATTAGAAAGAGGACAAAAGTGATATTTTTTCCCTACTCCTGTGTGTCAGCCACATTACTACTTGTCTTCCAGATCCTTTGATGAGTCAACATTTAGCATAAGCTGTGAAATTTAAGCAAATAGTCTGTGTATTTTTACTATGCCTGGGAGTATTGGACAAAGATGTACAAGCTGGCAGACCCCGGGCTGGCTGCGGGGTGGGAAGCTATATAACCCTGTCACTGTCACAGTGCTGCTGCTCTTGGGCTAATGCACCTGGCAAAAGAGGGCTCGGGAGCTTTGGCAGGAGGCTGTGCTGAGGCTGCTTTGCTGACTCCATGACTGCTCTGCAGTTCACACACTGTGTCATGTCCTTGGCTCTGTGCTCGTTTGATCGCCCCGTCAGCTGGCCTGTGCTCTGGGAACTCCAGGCTTGGGCCATCAGCTTCATCTCCTTAGAACACAGGGAAGAGAAAGGAAGCCCTGAATTGGAAAAGATGCAGGGAAAGGTGAAATTCAGACCAAGAACAAAGGGGTAGATGCTTTTGTAATGCAGAGCTTTCAGGTGCAGGAAGAGAGGCCCAGTGCCAGAGCAGGTTTGTGTTGGATCACAGATGGAATCATCTCAAGAGCTGGAATATAACAACACCCGTGCTGGGTGTCTGGGGTTTATATTAATTCTGAAGAACTACTAGTCATTTAAAACACAAACAAAAGGAACACTTAAGAACAACACTGAAAAGCTATTTGGGAGCTCTGTGTGTGTGTTTTATATATACACAGACAGGCTTTTTGATTAAGTAAAATATTTGTATTTACTTGCTACTTGTCTTCACTGTCTTAAGTGACTTTTGTAGGGTTGCTGTCTGCTATTTGACTGCTAAGGCCATGGTGCATCTATTACTGTAATGTAGCCATGACTGATGCCCTCCAAGGTGTATGGGAGCATTTCCTGTGCAGGTGCTATGTAAATGGATGGAGAAGGGAAAGAAGAATTTGTACATTGGAGAATATTAACATTTTGGGTGCAGGTGGCTACTGAGGTAAATTAGATTCCCCTAGACAGCTAAAGGGAAATGGCTTTCTGTTCTTGGGTCACAAGAGCTAGTTTAGAGTATCAGATTGATTCATTTCTATTTGAGCATCTTTACGTTTCTGGGGGAAGGGAGGGTGCGGGTGAACAGGGGAGATTTTGCAGTCAAATTTTTTGGCAGAAAGAAAAGGAATTGAAGGAACTTGAAATACAACATGAAACAGCTGTTCTGGCTTAGGGTGCTTCCTCTGTGAGTTACAACAGGTTACCTTGAGGAGAGCTGCTGGGGGGTGTTGGTGACTGGGTTTGCCCTCAGGTGCTTTCTGCCCCCAGCAGAAACAGGCAATTTGTCTTCAGTAGGATCCCATGTGTTTAAGGAGAAGAACAAACAAAAAAGCCCCAAACTTTCAGTTTTGACGTTCTGCATGTTGAATCTGCTGCAGCTGGAGTTTGAAATGGGGATGGCATCTTGAAGTGCCCTCATCCATATTGAACACAGGCACTCCGGTCTTTCTCCTGGAAGAAGGGGAAAGTTTAAGGGGTAGTATCTTGTGATTTGCACATCCTGTAGTGTGGTTGGTTTGAAAGATAACCTTATCAAATTTCTGCAGCAATCAAGTAGTGGTTATGTGCTAAAACTCATAAATTATAGTTCTGTTGGTTTAACCTTCAAGCATCTGTAGCAATTCTACAAGAATTTAACTATTGCACCTCAAACAAATTAAGTTTAGCCATCTACAGACCTTGGCTTTAAGATACGTGTTGTGAACTGTTCTGGTTCTGTGAATATTAATAGATTAGAATGGTGAATTTTCTGTTTTACATATTAATTTGTTTTTAATGAGTGTAACATTTATTTATCTCAAAATATTAATGATTGTTCTTTGAAGGTGACTGGATTTTTTCAGGGAAGATTGGAATAAGCCAAGTCTTCAAAAAGCATTTGTACTCTGGGAGGGGGAACCCCAGGCACTCTTTTGAATGTCTTTTTTCTTTTTTTTACCTCCTGTTTTTTGTTTAGTTTTGGGTTCTCTGTACATAATGAATGGAAATTCTGTCAGCAATTGTTGATTTTTCACATTCATTGGGAATGTAAGTGACAAAAGACCATCTTGTTCCCCACTTTGTAACTTTGGTTGTATCACTGACTAATTTTTACACAGAAGCTGCAGTTCACAAAAACAGTGTGTAGTGTGGGATCTTAAACTGATCTGTAGCCCAGACTGGCTTGTGTTTAATGAAGTAACTAAAGCTTTTCCATAACAAAATCTAGGATTTTGCTCTTAAAGAAGCAGGAGCCGCTGTGTGCATGAGGATGTACTAGTGAGCGCGGTGCACAGCCGCTGTTGCACAGGATGGATTTTCTGGGAAAAAGTGCAGAGAGATGGCTTTGCCATCATGTCATTAGTGGTGAGTGCCTGGCCCTGTGCTGGGGAACAGGGCTCTGGCTGCAGGGAATTTCTCCAGGGTCATCAATTCTGGGTTGCTCAGAGGATCACGTCTACATACTGATTTAAAAATTGTTTTCAAATACAGCATCACATAAACATTGATTTGCCCACAGTTCTTGCCTTCTGCTCTTCAGGATGAATTTGGAAATGGATTTTCCTTGACATGAGTAAATAATATCAATATGAGCACATTCTATATTTTATTATACCTCTGTAGTCTTTAGAAGAAACAATAGGGGATGTGCCTTGGTTTGTTCATATGAACCTAAAATGGGAGTTTCAGTAGACCTTACCCTGCTGCTTTAGGCCTTTCTTCTGTTAATAAAATGAGATGTTAACTTTTATTTCAGGAATATCAACTGGAAAATGTTATTTAAGAAGCTGTGTCTAAAAAGACTAATTTTTCATCTGTAGATCTTGTAGAAACTTGAAAAGAATTTTTTTTTCCTTAAAGCACTTGGTTGTGTTTTAATATTGCTTTATTGTTTGTTTGAAATGCTGTATATTTCTAAACATGAATACACTGTGCAAAGGTAAGAAACATTTGGTATATTTTAAGTACAGGAAACTTTTGACTGATCTTTATCTAATGTGAATTACCAAGGCAAGTGGGATCTGTCGGGTACATCTGTCGCTTTTAAAAACAGACGTACTAGGAGTTGTATCCGACAGCTTGGAATGCTCTGGAAGGTGTTAGTGTCCTTGAACACATTGCAGTGTTTGTCCTAGAGAAGCTGGTCCGAGTGTAGGGAGGTTCAAATGACCTTTTCCTGAGTTAGGGAGTCTCTCTGTGCTGCAGGCTGTGGCTGAGAGTGACAGAACACCAAGGGTTGAACTGCAGCTCTGACACTGAGCAATCATCAGAGAAAAAGGCCAAAGAAGTTTCTCACACTTCTTACTTGCTAAAATAATGCAACTGTTTAAATATGATTCCCTCCGCTCCTCCCAGGATGCAGACTTGTATATTTCTAACTTCACTTTCTATATGATGCAGTAGGCATCTTATTTTCCCTTTTTATGTGAGGGAAAATGCAAGGAATCCACTGGCTTTGTATCGTTTGGCCTTACACAGTTTCTTCCGCAGAGCTCTGGGAGTTGATATGGAGGTTAGGGCTTGCTAGGAATTAACCAAGTATCTATTTGTTGAGGGAATATAGTTGTTTTTCTTTGCACTCAAACTCCAAATCCATTTATAATAAGAATGAGTATATACTTAGCTCTGTTTACATGTATTAGCTGGTTTACTCTTGATAGGCATTAAAAAATGATAGCATCACTGTTATCATTCTAAAAAGGCTTTAGTCTCTCAACAGGGCAAACATCAAACAAAAGGCATATTAACAAGAGCTAAATTCTGGGAACCTTCCACAAGCATTTCTATTTAAAATATTTATTTGTGGCAAGGTGGAGGCATTTGGAATGACCAAAAAAGGTAGTTTTTACTTTGAACCTCGAATAAGTTATTGTGTTCTGTATCTGTGTTGTCCGCTTTCATGTGTTTTTACTGACTTATTTGTAGCTGACATCTTAGTTTGTGGCTTGGTTTGTGTGCTTTTTTTGGTATTTTGGGGAGGCAGGAGGTGGGTGTTTTTTAAATTTAATACCTTTGACTTACTACTTTAAGAAAAACATTTGTAGAATAATCCCTGTGTTCTTTTAATCTTTGTTATCCATTTATCATGGATAACATGGTTTGTTATACTAATTTGTTGAGGTGCATATGTGAAATGAGCAGGAGAGACTACCATCAGAAAAAAATTTGAAAAGTAAGGTAAAGGTAAGGGTAAAACCAGCTCTCTGGGCTGCATCAGCCATAAGGATGACTGGTAGACACAAACCTTCAGAAACAGAAAAAAGAGGAGGAGAGGAGGTAGCAGAAAGGGAAGGGAAGAAATGTTGAAATGACCTGTGTGTGTTCAGTGATCAGGCTGACTGCTTTTTGTTCTAGGAATGATGCTGGCAGCTCTGGCTTTAGAGGTTATGGACAATGCTGGGAGGATGCAGTTTGGCAATCCAGACAATCCTGCAGGAGCAGTTTGACCCACACCCTTCTCCACCTTCCCTCTTGAAGTGTGTTATGCTGGTTATGATTAGATAGAGCTGTCAAAGCAGAATTTGTACTTAATCCTAATTAAAAGTCTCCATGTTCGTGGAGAGATTAAAGCAGAGTTTGACAATTGCTGCTATTCCTGGATGTTCTATGTGTTGTGGAGGCTGACTTTGGCCTGTGTAGGTGACACAGCTGACACCAGCTGAAGCTGTACCTGTGCCATGTGTTTAAGAATTCAGTGTGGGGTGACTGCAGTGCTCTGCTGGCAGTGAGATCTCACACAGATCGATAGAGCTACTTGACTTTTCCATCTCTATTTGTGATCAGTAGGATGTTACTTGTGATGTTTTGATTTTGGCAAATCATCAGCCACTAATTCTGCTATTTCCTACCCTTTAAAGCCAGTTGTTGTGTTAATCAAACAGCAGTGACTTGGAGCAGAATTATACTAATATGGGTTCCTTCCAGAAGCTGAGATGGTTTAAACTGAAATGTTTATATAGTTAGTAAAACGAAGGGCTTTTGTTTCATCCAAGTGTTGTACATCCCTGCTTTAGAGAAGACAACTGTGATGCTATTTTTGTCCTGGGTGGGTTTTTCTGGTTGATTTAGGGTATTTGTTTGAGTCCAATCATAAAAAACGGTAACAACTTCCCAGGAAAGAGAAGGTGGCAAAGCAGCTAAAAGAACTGAATTGAAAAGTGTTTGTTCAGTAAAGCTGGAGGGAAAAAGGCAGGAGAACAGCAGCTGTGAAATGCTCTGGTCACTGAGGGCTAAATAAGTAAATTCCAGCAGGCTGGGTTTTGAATGCCATGTCTGAAATTCAGCTGTTGGGGCAGAGAGGGACCTGTGGGTTCCCAAGCAAAGCTGGTGGGGAAGGTTGCAGGGTTTGAGCAGGGTGTTGGCCTCTGCCTCTGCAAGGGGAAAGGCAGGATTTGAGTCCCTGCAGCTCTGCTATCCTCAGCTTTATGGCAATTTCACCACTGGGCCTCATTACAGAGAGAAGATTGCCTGCTCTGGTGGGAACGTTACTGTCCTGGACCTTGGCATAAAATTATGGGCATCTGTGCTTTGAGGTTGCTTGGGTTTTTTTGTCACTCTGGTGTTCTGTGTGTTATTTTAGTTTGGGGTTTTGTCTCTTCCCTGTTACTTTGGGGTCTGCAGGCACGGTGCAGTGGTTGTTTCCTTATAGCTGCTGTCAAGTGCCTTGGGCAGCTCCTTGCTTCAGAGCGAGGCCCATATCCCTGTTAAACTTGAAGAGGTCTCCCGCGGTGGTTTTGCTTAAAGAAGCTGAGAATAGAGTATTTTGCTCTCTGGTGCAGCTGAGAGACCCTGTGGAGCAGACAGGATGGCAGGTGCTGGAGTCCTGGGAGGGGGGTAACTGCAGTAGCCAGGACTGGCACCAACCTGGAGAAGATGGTAACCGAGGGATCCTGGCATCTCCAGCAACTCCTCCTGCACTGCTTCCTAGGGGTTATTTCTAAAGTTGCAGTAGTGAAGTAAGAGGCAAAATATGCCCTGAAACTTGCTCTGTATGTGAATGAAACCTGGAACAGAGAAAGTACAGTATTTATACTGTACTTTGGTTGACATAAACTAACAAACAAGAATATGAAAGGCTTTTGTGCTTAAGCAAGGTGGTTGATTGTGGGGTTTGTTTGTTTGTTTTTATTTTGGTTGGTTGGTTTTTTTGTGATGGCTGTTGGTGTTTGGTTTTGTTGTTGTTGTTTTGTTTGTTTGTTTTTTGGTTTGGTTTTTGTTTGTTGGTTTGGCCTTTTCTTTGTTTGTTTCAAGTGTTCATTTGAAGTGTTGTACTAGAGCTACCAGAAAGGCCAAGGCATGAAGCACCTCATTCTTCTCAGCTTCTTCGTGTCCTTAGGCTGCATACATCTCAAACCCTGTCTGATGGGAGAGGTGTGCAGATTTAGGCAAAGAACCAATAGATGCGGCAGTCTGGATAAAAAAGTGAACTTGGAATGTATTGCTGAGTTCAATAAGGTTATGAGAACATTTTAAATAATGACTAAATGTACTCTTGCAAAATCAGTCATAGCTTTTAGCGTATTTGTTCTCAATCATCTTCAGCAGTGCAGCAAATGCTAAAAGAGTTTCATATTATAGGTGTAAGGAAAATGGAGACAATCAGGTGCCTGGAGTGGTACTTACATCTAGCAGGCAGTAAATATATTGTAGAGTTGGATTTAGACAAATAGAAGCATGGGTTGTATCAGTATGTTAATGGTTTTTATGCATATAAACTGAAACTCCTATACTTAAAAAAAACCCCAGTAAAGTGGATGGACACTATCTGTACTGCTAAATGCAATTCTTAGTGTTCAGATTTTGCTGTTGATGGGGGCCTTTATTTGACTTACTACTTTAAGAAAAACATTTGTAGAATAATCCCTGTGTTCTTTTAATCTTTGTTATCCATTTATCATGGATAACATGGTTTGTTATACTAATTTGTTGAGGTGCATATGTGAAATGAGCAGGAGAGACTACCATCAGAAAAAAATTTGAAAAGTAAGGTAAAGGTAAGGGTAAAACCAGCTCTCTGGGCTGCATCAGCCATAAGGATGACTGGTAGACACAAACCTTCAGAAACAGAAAAAAGAGGAGGAGAGGAGGTAGCAGAAAGGGAAGGGAAGAAATAGAGGAACAATTTAATACAACAGTTTAACATAACACTGCATTTCATCCCTTGTCAAGGAATCCCCCTAACACCAGGTTGGTAGAATGGGCACTGTCTCATAGCTGGGGCAGTTTTCCCTGCACATCACTTCCATGTGTATGTATTATTAAGGAGGACAAATCCTGGAATGGGCTTTGAACTCCCGTCAGCAAATAAGTGAGCACAGAAGTACTGTGTGTGTGAAATTCCATGCCTTGAATTAGTCTTCTATTTGGAGAGCTCTGAGGAGAGATGAAGGAAAGCAGCAGAGAACAGATGGATTACCAGAATTCAGAAAGGCAGAAATGAAAAGCAGGATCAGAGGTTTACAGGAAGCAAAAGACCTTCAAAGATCACACCACAGAAATGTTAATGATGCTGTTTGGAAGGCCCGGGGGATGCAGCTGAAAGTTTCATAACACAGAATGTAGTAGGGAAAGAGGGCAATGCTTAACAGGCCTGATTTTCCATTCCACTTGGGAGGAAGCACCTGCCTGTTTTAATCAGGTCTCAACACTTAACGAAGCCATGGAGAATGATTTGTCTTTGGTTACAAGGTCTAAGCTCTTTTCTCCTCTCCTACAGTCCCCCCAGCGTGGAGAGCTGTGACCTACTGGGCAGCTGCTTCTGTCACGGGGGCTGTTGGGCTGCTGATGGGAGAGCAGTGTCAGCAGGGGCAGCTCATTGCTCCTCTTATTCACCTACTCTAGGTTTTGCTATCCCAGGTATAGTTTTTGCATTCTTCTGCCTCTTAATTCCATGCTCTCAATGTTGTTTTCTGACATCACTTTTTTTTCCCCTTGTGTGTGTGCATAGAAAAGCTTTGGAGTCCAACAGCTGCAAATACGTGTTGAACCCAGGGAATACCTCTTGCAGGATGTGGTTTTTCCACACTTCTTTTTTAGGTGCAGCTGTTTGATTAAAGATTATGCAAGCAATTAGAATAACAAAGACTCCATCCTTTGTGGTATATTTAGTAAAGTTATTTATTAAATTGTTTCAAATTGAGAAGTTTCCTGGGCTCACTGGATCTTTGTTTCTGCTTTCATTCTTGGATTGGTGTTTGGAGGAGGCTTCTGAGGCCCAGAGGGCAGTTTAGTACCCAGTTAAAACTCCCCTGATTTTTCTTTTTAGTAGGCTGGGCCAAGGGAAGCTCTCCTGGCTTTATTTTTGTTTTAGTTTTTTAATAACTCTGCAGTGGAGTGATAGTTAATGCTGAAAGTTGATATATTTCATATATATCTAATGTTGTTCAAGGGATTTATTTAAAAGTCAAAATAAACATTCTACTGAACTGCAAAGAGACTTACAGAAGTAGTTTTGTTTATATACAGACTCCAGCTGGAATTGCAAACATAAGCAATAGTTTAATATCTTGCAGGCCATCTGGGAATGGGATTTGTTTAAGAGGAAGGCACAGCACCATAGATCACACATTATGTATTTCTCTCCATATTGAACATCTTTGCAAATATTCTTCTAGTATCTTGTCCGTGCCTCCTGCAGAGAGAAACAGCTGCAGTCCTAAAGTGACCATTTGCTCACCATTTTCGAGGCACTTCTCTTCTTTCTGTCTATTTTTCTCTTATTTTCCTCCTGAGAAGGTGGAAGCCTAATGGAGGCTTTTAGAAAAGCTGACAGACAGCCTCTTGCAGTCCTTTCTGTCAATGATTTTGTCCTATTTCCCCCCTTTCTAAAGCTGAAAAATACCACAGTTCAGTTGTGAAGTATGATAGCATTACTGGTATAGATATTGCATTTATTTCCATATAGACATAAGAATACACGTCGTAATTCATTATGACTTTTCTTATCTATTAAACAGTGTTGAGTGAATGCAGTCACTGCCCCTCAAATGCTCAATGTGGTTGGATTTTACTCAGTCTTCTTAATGTAGCGTGGTACAGTGAGCTGACACTTGCAAAAACGATTTAAAATCCTTCTTCCTAGATCTTAAAACAACTGATGAAATACTGCGAACTGGGTTAACTGTTTTTTCAGTATATATCTGCTGAGGGGCAAAAAGTTAATTTCTGTGATCTAGATCTATTTAGGAATTTGAAAAAAAAAATCTGAGCTCGCGACTTTAAAATAGTACCAAATGACTCGAATTGGATTGAACAAAGACATGCACTCGGGGTGAATGAGGGTGGAAGGGGAGTTCCAAAATAATACTGACAGACAGCACATAATTGCTTCCCACCCTCCAGTGTAGTTTGTGCCGTATCTATGAACTTGGGTTTTTTTAGTGTTTATGGAGAAATGGTGCTCTGTACTTGAAGTAATTTACAGCACAGGGCATTGTGCAGTATTGGTGAAATGCTGTCTTGAGTAAAGTAAAATATGTGTTTTCTTAGGTTTTTTATTCTACTATTTTATTCTTCTATTTTGAAGAGAGGCCATTTCATTCTAATTAGCTTTCAGACAGCTCTAATTTACTTAAATGAATTTTTAAATCACATTTTGGTGACTTTTTTTTCCTCCAGATAGATATTTAGTATGTACAAATAGCCTACAGTTCTTGATATATATCTTCTAACCCATGATGCTGTTTTGATTCAATTCAGTTCTTCTTAAGCTTTGTTTTCAGAAATAGGATCCCAACTCCTAGCTGAATCCACTTGTGATTTATAGCAATCCTTTGCTTTATGTTGCCAAGTACAAAAATGGAAAAGTAGCATTGCTTTATATCAGGGAAAAATCTGTTTTCTCCCAGTGGCCTGTTTGTGTGAATAAAGAGAGATAAGAGACAGGGACAAATGTTGTGACAAGGCAGGTGGGGATGTGCCCCCATACAGTGTGTTGTGTAACCATCCCAAGGAGCAAATTGCAATGTCCACCTTCCCTTGTGCCAAGAGGAGAGATGTTTTGAACAGGTATTGCTGATGTATTAATATGGAAAAAAGAAAGACAAGTTTTTCCTTCTATATATATTTTTTTAATATAAAAGAGGTAAAGGAAAATCACCAAAAGTGAGTGAGACTTAATTCTATGGGAAGTTTATTTTCCCTTTAATTTTAGGAATCAACACATGGAACTAACTAATGTATGAAAGTGAACTCAGGATTGGAACCAGGTAAGGAGACATCACTGATGTTGATAACTGTACAGAGTTATTGAGAGAATGCGACTGCATATGACAAACATCTGCATTTGTTTGTCACTACATCAACTAATTGCAAGGCAACCATCTCCAAAACATGTTCCTGTAGAGTGGGGTGCACTGAGGCAATTAATTTTTTTCCTGCCTCACTGAAATTTTTTTGTTGTTTGTGAATGTCTATGTCATCAGTACAGGTGACTTACTCATAAGAGCAGATTCATAAATCACTTTATCTCCTCTCCACATTACAATAGATGAGTATATTTTGGGATTCTAGTTAGATAGCTAATATAGCCAGCTATGAAGAACAAGGAACTATGTGCAAGCCATTCCTTGCAATGCAGGCTCAAAGTCTGTTGTTTGATCTCAAAGCTACAAGAACTGGTGACCCTCAAAATATCCTTCACCAACAGGGTTTAGAAATGGTTATAGAAAAATGATAAAGGGCAAAAGCGAAATAGCAGGTAATTTTGGTACAGTAAAAGTAGAATTTAGTACTGTTATGGCTTTTACATAACTGTAGGATCTAATTCATTTTCCAAAAATAATATGGTCGTTACAATTTTTATTGTTTGTCATCTTTTAAAATAATACTGTCATGTATCACTGAGTATAATTAACGCTTGATTAAAAAGCACTCCAAGCTGAAATCATGAGCAGTTTGTTGTAACTGGAATGATCAAATCTCTGGATCACTGCTGCCTTTTTTCATATTGTGTAGGGAGAATGCTTCTATTTTAAAATGATGGAACTGGGCAAAAAGAAATTTATGATCTGAACTTGCTGCAAATCATTTGTATTGATCTGTTTTGTTTCCATTCTGCTGGAGCTAATGGAAATCATTTGTCACCTGACTTGTCCCGGTAGAGTTGGAAAACCACCATACCATTTATCAGGCCAGTTGAAGGTCTGAGCAAGTGTGCTTATGTCTGCAATCAGGAAGATGTATTTAACTTCCGGCAGAGGAAACAGCACCAAGGGAGAGTGTTGTTCTTAATCTAATTCTGGCTTGAATACACTTTCTATATATTCATGTTCGTATCTTCCTGAAAGTGAGTAATTATGAACCTGACACAGGTTCTGTCGTGTTTGGGTTTTTCTGTTGTAAGGGCAATAACAGGTTGTTGGTTCCTGTAAATCAACAACTTTCTACTCATTTAAACAGGTAGGTAACCATTAAATACTAGCCCCATGTTAGCACCTTGGTCCTGGTCTATATTAACAGCAGTGTGAGCTCCTCATCCACTTCCTTCAGGAGGGGAAGGGATAACAGCAGTCTCTTAATATTCCCCTCACATCCCTTTCCACTGTGTCCTCTCTCTTCTGGCACAGGGTGAGTGTGGGAGCAGGTGTCTCACCTGCCCCAGTCTCTGCTTGCATTTATTATTCATAGGGATGTGATTGGGATGGGAGGAAGAGGCCTTAAGTCCACTGGAAAACTAAATTAGGTCTGCTCTGTGCATCACTGGGAGTTTTGTTTTTTTCCAGTTGGGTGCTCTTTTAGCTGTAGCAACCCCTTGTTATTCCCCCAGACTCTTCAAACTGACTCTATGATTTTCGTGTAAAGAAAATGTGGACTTGGATGACCAAAGCTCTAGCCCTGGTCAGTACAAATCACTGTACAATAGTACTGACCTAGAGTTGAACAACATCCCACATGCACCCAAGACTCTGTGTGGGTGGATAAGGTTGAGAGGCCAGGCCTTAAAGGCTGGTTTGTTTGGGGTTTTTGTATCTGTCAGTGCTTCATTGTCTATGTGACTTTGAAAATGAAAGCTAGGTTTTGCTATTCTCCACCACAACAGCCTTAAATTCTACTTCTGCTGTGTTCCCCATTGCAGAGTCATGAACAGTAATGTGGCAGCAAGGAGGAACATTGTCTGGCTTTCAGAAAGATGTTGATTAAAACAGTCTGAACATACTGTGATAAAAGAGTAGTGAAACAAACTGTGAAAACTACAAAATAATTTGATTCACATTTTATAAGACAAGTTAAACCATAGTTGACTTAATTTTAAAGCCAGGCTTAAACCATTTTCTTTTTAAATCCATCTGTTGCAATTCATTATAGGCAAAAGCCTTACTTGTCTGGCTCTCTGATCTGTGAGGTCACGAATTGACAGCTTTTCACTATGCATAAAATATGACTATAATTTAAGCAGCATCTTAAACAAGACTGTTCTGTAGGTGTCTAGTTGTTCCCTTTTGAAAGTAAGAAAAAGGTTTCAAATGCCTGATGTTGTTTGAAACTTCTATTCATTTGAAGTTCTAATATCCAAAGCTTCTATTACTTTACAATAATAAAACTCTTAAAAATATAGTGTTGTTTACTAAAATCATATAAATTCACTTATCTTGAGTCTAACGAAGGTTTGTAGAAGTGGTTTTCATTAACTACCCAAGTTCTAGATGGCCTCATCTGCTGTGCAAACATTCAGCATAGCTTGTGTCCAGTGACAAAGTTGGTGAATGGGAGTGGGAGCTTTAATTCAGGTGTCCAAACACAGAACCTAAACACAGAACCTGGCTTACCAGCCAGCTCCCAGCTCTTCCTCAGGGGTCTGATCTTGCATTCTGGTCATCTTTGCTGGTTTTTTGAAAACTTCCAATTAGGCTAGCAAAGCTGAATTAGCAAAAGGTATGCTGCCAAAAATGAAGTACCTTATAAAACTCAAAAGTAGAAAAAAACTTTAAAGACAGTGGTTTGTTTTCTCAATGGAAATAAGTGTGCTTCAGCAATGGGGGACTTTTTTTATTGTGTTTCATTTACAGTTTCATTGGTTGAGAGAATTTCTTTTACAATCCAGTCCTTTCTGGCCCCTGTCCATGAATGCTTTCCATAGTTTTTCTCCAGGATAGTTATAAGTTACAATGTAAGCTGTTAGTATTCTTTAGCATGCAACAAAGACATTCCATGGATTGTTTTTAAGATTTACTTAGAGCACAGTTGGTTCTTTCTGATCAGCTTTCAGCTCTGGAGAGACAGTGGTCCTAAAGAGCAGCAAAACCAAGTCATTCTTCTACACGTGCAAGATGCTCTTTTCTACCATTGGGTGCTGATCACATCCAACAACTTAAGACTTTTGTTGTTCTACTGCTGTAGTTGTAGTCAGTCCCTCTGCTGTGATTTATCAACCAGGCTGTCACAGATGGCTTTGTACTGCTTAATTAAGGATAACTTCTGTCTATGGGATTTGATGTGCCTTACTAATATTTCAAACGCAAACAGTACAATCTTTCTGTTCTTGTGTGGGAAAGTTCTCCAAAATGTGGTGTTTTAACAGGCTTGGTGTAATTCTGCATTTCCTACCCAATCAACCCTGAATCTTACATCTCTTTTTAAGTATGTGAGAATGTGTGTCTCAGCACAGGTCCCATGCAGGGATGTTTTAAGTAAACAAGTTCTGCTCCTGAATGATGTCCTTTGTTTCAGCCTGGACCCAGACCCTAATTTACAATTGAGAAGCTTCCTCCAGAATCCCTTTCAGGATAAAAAAGTTTTCAAAACCGGTGACTAAATTTAGGCTTAAAAATTCCATACTTGGGTATTTGAGAAGCTTGGAAGTGACAGATTGCTCTGAAGTTGGTATGAGCTACAGAGTTTTCTCTAAACTTGAAATATTCTAATGAGATGGAAGATACAAGGTTTAATTAGCATTGTAACGTATAATTTTCACAGCTCACTTTGTCTCTCCACCACCCGTTCTGAAGCCAAATCAGGCAGTCTAGCTCTAGCTATATTTACTTCAGTCTTTTGCATTCTCTGCTTCACTGATTCTAAACAATGTCAGTTTGCATACAGTGAAGGGAAAACTCAGATATGGAAAGACTCATTATGGAGGGGTGAAACAGAGGGAATAACTCTTTGAGGGATTACGTGGAGCAGTGAGCAGGGAGAGGAAGGCACATGGATCTCTGAACTCTTTACAACATCAGCAGTGACTGCACAGTCACAAGAGTCAGAACCCAAGGTATCCTTGCATGGCACTGAGCACCTCAGGGGATTACAGGGAGCTTTCATTTGTGCTCCCCTAAGGTGAGGTGTTGCGTGGCACAGCATGAGCGTGTGCTAGTGTCCTGTGGGATAGAGCCACCTGTCAGGATGAGAAGCCTGTTCTTTGCCTTGCACTACTGGGCCAGTGGATCTGCCCTGGGGAGCCTGTGTTCTGATGGATATGTGTTTCCTGAGGCTCCTTTTCATCTCCTGTTTCTATGTGCTGTGTACGACAGTGAAAAATTTATATAGTTATAAACTCCCTTCTTGCCTTGAAGTTTTATCAAGGGCAGACATCGTACATGACTGTGTTCTGAGGCGTACAGGATGTTCACAAGGCACGGTGGCCCCAGCTCCTCAATTTTCTGAGGAAGGTGGACTGTGTGTTAGTTTTTCTGATCTGCTCGGCCACACTCTGCCTGCTCAGCTTGCATGGGGAGGTACCTGTGTGAGCTGGAACAGCTGTGCTTTAGACAAATGGAACTATGCAAATCCTCAACCTGATTAACACTGGCTAAGTAGCTACCCAGTAGGAAAGACAAAAAACAATTGGAAATGCAAATACTTGAATCCAAGAGGAAACAGCTGTCAAAAAAAACCAAAGTGCACATGTACTTCAGTGGTGATAAGTTAAAATGAGAGGATTTTTTTCTTTTTTCTTTTTCTTTTAACGGGAATTCATAGAATGAGAGCTGAAATTTCATGTGTGCTGTGGCAAGTAAAGTCCTAAGATACAACTGCCTCCTATTTTTCATTTTCACAGTGGTTGTGTTGTTCTTTTCCCTGGCCTGATGCAGTGCATCATTCTAAGATGTATGATCGGTTTGTCTGTTGCCCTCTAACACCAATTTTGAATGGAATAGCCATATTCCTTCTAATTAGGAATACAAGACAAGCTCTGTTAATGTGGTACTTGGTTCTTCATATTCATGAAACACTTGGAGTCTCTAGAGCCATGATTTGTAACCCACCCACTCATCATCCTGTTCATGTATTTGTCGTGAAGTAATTTTCCTGCTGTCTTTAGGGAGGCCAGACAATTCATGTCTGTTCTGTGTCAAGCTTTTTAACAAAGAACTTACTCAAAATTTCACTTGGTAGAAAAAGAAACTCTTTGATTGCAAAAGAAAACTGTTTGATTAAAAAGAGGAGTATTGGAGAGATGAATTATTTGAAAACTTGTGGGTCTCCCTGCATCCTACTGGGTCTGTCTGTCTAAAGGGCAAATGAATAGCACATAGTTGAGGAAGGAAGAGATTCTTGCCTTGTGAATCAGGAATGAGCTCCAGAGGCAACAGAGGTATCCTATGGATATAGCTGCTGCTAGACATGAGATGCTTTTACTTTTGTGTTTGTAAAAACTACTGTTTATAGACAAATGTTCAGGGACATTGTATAAAAAGTGGAGTTGAGCTTAGTGGGTATGTGAGTGTATTGTTACCTTCCCCTGCTACATTACATTTTCCCAGAACAATCTAGAAAACATTGATTAAAATACATTAATAGTTAACAATACAATGCTCACTCTCTGTCAGATTTATCTCTCTGTTAGATGTCTGAGCTGGCTTTGAGAACAGTACAACTGGTTCCTGTTCTCATACCCTCCAGGTTACTGTTTATAATTACCTTCCACTCCATTGGTATTTCATTAAACAGGAGACCTACAAGAGCTGTGATAAAAGCCTGTGGCTATGCTGTGCATTTTTGAAGAGCTTTGTTGCCTCTCTACCTTTAAAATAGCAAGAGTTGTTGGGGATGGGAACAGTCTCCCCACTTACTTTGAGGAGTAATTCAAGTGATGCTGGCAAGGAGGGCTATGGGGTTTTTTAATTAAAAACAAAAAAAATTGCCCCAAAACCCCAAACAAACCAACAACACAAAGCTCCATGTGTTCCCAGTTTTCAGTAACAATTTATATTGGATTAAAAATACTGTTATTCACCATTAATTAAAAATTACAAATGTAGCTACATTTTAACTAGTCAAACATACATACAATGAAGTTTTTTATTTTTCTATCTTGATATCCAGTTACTTTTACATTAGACAATGTAGTCTAGGTCAGTAGATGTGACATTTTACATCTGTTTTCAGGAATATTTAACCACAAGTACAGATTTATAACTATTCATGGTTATAATCACACCTAAAGTAATATACTTCCCTCACTGTATTTTAGTTAAAGTATCATAATCTGTAATTTTAGGAAAATACACGGTTTCAATAAGATGAAAATAGTTGTATTTCTCTATTTTTCAGTCATAAATGGGAGTACTGCAGTGCTGTGGGCTTTTTCTTGCTAGTGTTTTATCTGGTAGACTAAACAGATGCTTTGACAGAGTGACATTGCATGAATATTTCAGGTTTATTACCAGTTTATGTGGTCTGTATATTTTTTTTTTTTTGTACAATGCAGTCTTTTGATCTGGTTCTTTGTTTGTGTTGTGTACTGTAAAACAGGAGTTAAGAGCACATCAGGACATTTTCAGTATCCTGCTATCTATGGGCTAGATTTGGTAGTATTTTATCCAAGGCACCATGGCTTTCTTTTTAATGCCTTGCTAGAGTGACACTGTTGATCTTGTAATTCCAATTGTCTCTCCTGCCACCTTCTCTAGCTCTTTGTCTCTTAGGTATCTTTTAGGTTGCTGGTAATTATACCTGCCCGATTTGAAGGAGAACAAAAGTTAAGATTTGGGGTTGGCTTTCCTCCCCACCACCCTATCCCCCTTCCCACTACAGCATTCCCTTCCCTCTTCTGTGAGTGTGCTGGAAGTCCTCTCACTGCCCAGTCTGGAACTACATTGGACTGTAGCACAGTGCCAAATAGTAAACCAGAAAAACACAACAGTGTAGTCTTGAAGAATTCATATCATCAGGGAGAGCAAGGTGAAATAAATCTGTCTGTTCCTGTTATGCCCTTATAATTGGGTCCTTTGCATTTTAGTACCTGTCTGCTGCATCTCAGGAGGTAGTGGAAGCACATGGAGCCTCCCAGAAAAAGGCAGCTCTCTCCTGTGTGCTCCTTGCCACAGATCCCTGCTGCTTCCCTTGCCTGAGTGCTCATGGTGTAACGCAGCAAATCAATTTATTGAAAAACTAATCCTTTGAAGAAGAAAAGATGTAAAAGCCACTTTCAGAGCACTTTATTCCTGGATGATATACTCATGTGAAAGCAAAAATAGCCTGTAGGTATGTTAAGAAGTTTGAGTTTCATCATCTGATTCTTCATTTCACTAGTTTTCGCCTGTTTGCAGTGCAGGTACATATGAGACTCTGCCTCTCTGCCCTTCCCAAATTTTGGCACCTCTGTGAGCCGTGTGATTCCTAAACAGCAGAAAAAAGGAGGATAATTTTGCTTGGGCAACCATGAGGGTTTGGTTGGTTGGTTGGTTTTTATTGGTGTTTGTTTGTTTTTTGTGTTTGTGTATATTGGGTTTAGAATTCGTTTTTCTCCATCCTAAATCATAAATGTTATCATTACTCAGTAAGTGGTTGTAGTTGTAAATGTGACTGGGCTAAGAAAATATTCTTTAATGTAGAAGAGTTTGCTGTACGTAAAGGTCTGTCCTACTATACAAGTAAAATCTAACTCTCTGGTTACCAGTGGGCTGCAGAGTAGGACTGACACTTCTTATGGTGGTGTGAAGTGGATGATGTCTATGGAATCTGTGTCCAGGGAATGTTTATAGTGGTTGGGAGTAATGGACCTATAAGCCAGTGTTCTGTTTTAGTGTTTCACATCCTTTGTGTGGTGCAATTGTCTTGCTGAAGACCAAGTCTGAAAAGCAGTGGCTGCTGAAGTCCAAGATGGTACTCAAAAGTAAGTGCAGATTATGATTCAAAACATGGGGTTCTTTCTCAGTGTATTTTCTTATTTTGAACTCAGTGGAGGAATGTCAAGCATCTATGAATATAAACATGGAAAAGTTCCGTAACATCTGCTACTAATTTCTGCCAGATGAAAGTGGTAATTATGATGAATATTTTTGTTGATAATGCTGATACATTGGTCTAAATAAATTCACTTGCAGACTGTGAATATCTAATTCAAAATACATAATTGTATCACCAAGATATTGACTTAGTGCTCACTTAAATTTTTAATAGTTTTAATTTGCTGGAGAGTTTATAGTTTACTATTTTAGCAAAAGAAAAAAATTGCAATGAAATCAGGCGGTGTTACTGTATTAAATGAAGAGAATGGTTAGAGATTACATATTTGTGCAGTCAGACCTTAGGATTGGGTTATATTGTTTGATTATTTTTGAATGGTACAATAACCTTGTTAAAATGACCTTGTGTATTTCAAACAAACCAGACTTCACTGAAGCTTTGACCTTATATTGCCAGTGAAAATTCCTGCTATTATCGGTGCTGTTCTTCCATCTTGCTTTTTCCTGCACTGTTGTGGAGTGCTTATGACATCTAAGGAAGAGCAAGGACAGCGTCTGAGTGGCAGGAAGGCTGTTAAGTCATTGAATGCTCAGTGTTGGGTTTTGTCAGGTAAAATACTTCTCTGGAAAGACCAGGAGTGTGGACCCAGAATATGTTTATTTTCTAGATTTTTGAGAATCCACCACAATTGCTGTTTCATAAGGATGCTTAGGATAAAGGACTATGTATAGCAAAAGTGCAGTTCACCTTAGTGTCATGGACAGATGCTTATTTTGTTCTCATTTCTTTAGGTATGGCTGATTTTTCATGAGGTGCTTCTGCATTCTCCTGTTTGGGCTTCTTATGGTCCCAGTGAGAACTGGATTTGAGAAGTTGATAGTGAGATGGAAAAGACTTGGCTGGACCTTGGTATGGTGCTGTATTCATGGAAGGTTTGTCTGCGTTCTCTCCTGCCAGGGTACCTAACTGTGGGATATGATAGCTGTGCAGAAACTGGCTTGCAATAATCAGCTTATTCATCAGCGTGAGGCAGCTCCATCTGTAACTAGAATGCGTTCATACTCTTAGAATGGCTTGGGTTTGGAGGGATCCTAAAGTTCATCTAGTTCCACCCCCTGCCAAGGCAAGGACACCTTCCACTAGACCAGGTGGCTCAAAGCCCCATCCAGCCTGGCCTTGAACAATTCCATGTGTTGGGCATCCACAACTTCTCTGGGCAACTTGTTCCAGTGCCCCTCACCATTTGGCCTAAGTTTGACCCAAATCAAGTCTGCATGCTTTGGTAGTGAGAGTCTGTGAGACGATACCATAGTTCACTTTCAACTGCTAGACTACTAATAGGTCAAAATGATCACAGGCTTTAAGGGAGTCAATTTTCCAAATCCTCCTGGGACCAGCTACAGACACTCAGATGGTAGTCAGAAGGAGAACAGAAATCTGTTTATATAGAGGTGCTCTTCAGTTTCTCTGCGAACTTGGGCCAATTGGAAAGACAAGTTCCTGAACAAGCGTTGTAGATAACCTGATAATGATTTAGCTGTTAGGATAAGCAGAGGTCTCATTCTCCCTGGATACCATGATTTCCAAATTGTTTGAATACACTAATCCATTGTTATTTCAACAGCTTGGTCTGCCACTGTTACAGCTTATTGTGCCGTGATGATGCCCTCAGCCGCTCCTCACACGGCTTCCCCTCAAGGCCTTTCACCCTCTTCATTGCCCTCCTTTGGACACTCTTTAATAGTTTAATATCTTTCTTGTGGTGCCCAAAACTGCCCCAGTATTCCAGGTGAGGCCTCCCCAGGTCAGAGCAGAGCAGGACAATCCCCTCCCTGGCCAGCCGGCGATGCTTTGCCCGATGCCCCCCAGGACAGGGTTGGCCCTCCCGGCTGCCAGGGCACTGCTGACTCATGGACAACTGGCCATCAACCAGGACCCCCAGGGCCCTTTCCTGGCACTGCTTTCCAGCCTCCCATTCCCCAGTCTGTCCACACACCCCGGGTTGGCCCATCCCAGGTGCAGAATCCGGCACTTCCCTTGTTGAGCTTCCTCTGGTTGGTGATTGCCCAGTTCTGGGATCTGTCCAGATCTCTCTGCAGGGCCCCCCTGCCCTCGAGGGAGTCAACAGCTCCTCCCAGTTTTGTGTTGTCTGCAGACTTGCTCAGTGTCCCCTCCAGTCCTGCATCCAAGTCACTGATGAAGATATTGGAGAGCACAGGGCCCAAAATGGAGCCTTGTGGAACCCCAGGTCAGCAGTCTGGTGTCCTCCCAGTGACTGTCACCCTCTGTGCTCAACCCGTGAGCCAATTGCTCACCCACCACACGATGTGTTTATCCAGCTCTGGGCTGGACAATTTGTCCAGAAGTATCCTGGGAGAGACAGTATAAAAAGCTTGGCTGAAATCCAAAAAGATTACATCAACTGGCTTCCCTTGATCAACCAAGTGGGTTACCTTGTCATAAAAGGAAATCAGGTTGGATAAGCAGGGCTTTCCTGTCACGATGCTGTGCTGGCTGTGAGACTGAGTTGGTCAGGAACAACTGGAATGAAGAGAAGCGTTAAGTGAGGTTTTTGTGAAGAGAGTACACTGTCACAAGGCTGTGTGTAAATACCATCAGATAAGGGGCAGTGAGTGTGTGCACTTGGTTTTAGTTTTAAAAAATTGACAAAACTGGTGTGCAAATCCAGTAGTAGTGGATCTTTAGCCTGGGTGTCGAGGGCAATTTAGGTATCACAGGATGTTCACTTTTGTTTTAGTAGCATGTGAAAGAGATAATTTTAAGAAATATCTTGTAACTGACAGAGCAATTTGAGTTTTGCAGCCTTTGTGCTCATTAGTCCTGGAATACCATTCCAGAACCCTAAATGTAAATTGGCTTCTGTTTTGATAGCATATCTGGGGATCCTGCTATAAATTACCTGGGACATTATCTTGTGATATTTATATTGCAGTGGTGTATCTGAACATGTGAATATTTGGTGGCAGAAGTATGAATTTTCACAGAAACCTGATTAGTCTTGAATATTTTATATAACAGAATATATTAAATAACACAGTAATATTACCTCTTTCTACAAGTAATTGCAATATTAATAACAGGTACTTCCACATAGTCAGTGTTAATAAAAATGTACATTTTCAGAAGAAAATGACTTGTATCAGCAGAACAAGTGTGTGACATGCAGAAATATTTCACAATCCAGTGACCACTAGTATTATAATTTTCATGAAGCAGGTTGTATACAGCAAAGCTAGGAGGGCAGTTTGTTTTACTTGGAGAATTATTCAAATGCTGTGCTGAGAGAAGGTAGGCAAGAAAGGAGAAAGGCAAACAGGCCAGGACCTTGGTGTAATACTTTGTGTAACGGCTCCCTCATTACATTTTTCAAATGGATCTTAAGCTGGACTCAGTATAAAAGCCCCATATGGAACCTTCTGTATGTAGAACCCATCTGGTCTAAACCAAAGGCTTGCCTTTTTTTTCTCTTTTTTCTTTTTAATACCTGAAAAATTGGTAGTTTGAGAGGGCTTTTTTGTAATTATTTTGACAGAGTTTTGGATAAAATGTTGATGCATTTTTGCTTGTTTGAAATGTTATGCATTTTGTTTCCAATTTTCCCTTGTTATCTAGGGGCAGTTCCTTGGATGACCTCATATCTTGATTAAAATGGATAAAATGTTGTTTAGAGCCAGGACTAGAAGTGTTTTGTATTTCATCCAGTCTTGTTTGCAAATGTAAACAGGAACATTGCAGCTTGCTTTTTTTCTCCTATTTCATTGTTGTTGAAGCAGCTCTTATTTTGAAATTCAAGTAAAATACTTTTATGAAAATACCTCTGAGTTCCTAGCTATAACTACTTTCAAGAGCAGCTCAGCCAGATTTGCTCTGGGATGAGAGAAGCATAAAACCAAAATGATTTAACAGAAATTCACTGAAGTGCTTAGATCTGAGTGGCATCTAAACCTTTACATGTTGTAGCCTTTTCACATATTTGTGAATGCTGCCAAGACATTTCAAAGTAGGATGGCATTTAAAATTAATTGTTGCTGTTGAGACATCTCGGTTGCCCAGACACTTTGAGTGTTAAAATCTTACTGCTTAGCAGCATTCTCAGCTACTCTGTAACTACCATGGAGATCATGCTTTCTTGTACTCTAGTTCTTCAGTGAAAATACTGAGTTTCTTCTAACGAGATCCAAGTGAAATGCAAACCTTGTAGCTTCTCAGAGTGAACTGTAGCTGGAAGTCTGAAGTTTAAGGGTCAAAAGAATGCTAAACCACAGATGATCACATTTCTGTGACTCAGGTGTTTTGAAATGATTTATTGTATAAAGAATTACCTGCCGCAGAGCACAGGTGGTTCATAATGGTCAGTGTTGTAAGCAAAGCCACTAGACAATATACATAATCAAAGAAGGAAGAAATAAGATCATCACACAAATCAAGAAAGCTGAGATGACTTCACTGAGGAAAGTCAGCTTAGGAAATTTCAGTACAGCAGGTGAAGGATATCTGGAATTTTTTGAAGCTGCTTCCGTAAAAGCCAAATGTTGGGTCAGTGCATTTGTAAGGTTTCTCTTCTGAACTATTCGGGTTTTGTAGGCTGGACTATAATCTAAATTTAACATTTCAAATGATCTTAGCTTTGCTCTTCTGGACTGTAGCAGCTTGTGACAGAATGGTATCTCCCTGGTGTAGAGAGGCTGATGTTGTTGTACTGAGTTCTTTGCACGTCATTAAGTATCATTTACTACATTTACCTGTAGCTGTTGTGTGAAGTCTTTTAGTCTTCCCTCCTTCGTGCCTCACCCTGTCACCCAGTTTGCTCTGCGTGGAGGTTCTTTGTGCAGCCCTGGCAGGTGTGAAAGCCCAGCTCCTTGGGAGCTGTGCCTTGCCTTGCCCGGAGCTGGGTCCTGCTGCTGGTTGTAGTACCCGGAGTACCCCTGGACTTTGAACCCTTGCATTAGATACCACTTTGAAACACTGCTGAGTTGTGCAGTTCGGTACAATGGTCCTTGTTTTACACATGGTAGTCTGGGCATCATGGTATTAAGGGATGTATCAAGGTATTAAAGTATAGATCTCCTCACTAAGATCAGAACAGAAAAGGGGATTGTTTTATGGCTCTCTTAAGTATTATCACAGTGTTTAAATAATTGGATTACAATATCCCTAAACAAATCTTGTGAACTTTTCGTAAGTCTGTATCTGGTATTTCTGACACTGTAGCCTCGATGGGGGTGAAAACTGAAAATTATCAGGCAGAATTTAAGATATCTGAACCTACTACTTCCGGGCTTTCCTGTGGAGGTGTGAGGAATAAAGGAGACATTATCATCTAGCTATAACCCTAAGCCAAAAGCACATGAACTTTCTGAAGCTCAGTGTGTATTCACATTTGCATTCAACACTTTGCTTTCATTTGCCTTATTTTGCACAGTGGGAAGTTGATGATGGTTTGTTTCTCACTCATGTGGTCTCTGCCAGCCCACAGAATACTGTCTGAGATGTGCTACAGAAACCAAAATGCTCTCTGCCACTGTGGAGCCATCCCTGCTGCCGTGCAAGGCCTCTGAAGGTACCTGTAAATCTACTTCCCTCAGCCTTCCTTCGGAGACTTGCAGAGGGAATGATATTGCTGGATCTCAAGTGACAAATGAGTCTGGTCAGGCTGTGTCCTGCAAGCAGCCCAGACAAACCAGTGCAATTTAGACTTCCATTGCCCACGCACTTCATATTTCTTGCAAAGTATTTGCAGGTGATTTGCCTCTTCTAGCTCTTGTCCGCAGGTCCTTTGCTGTCACTAACCCTAAGTTTGTTGAAATGGCATAGCAGTGAAAATAGTTAAGGCTTTATAAGAGCAAAAAGGCTCCCTGTATTTCAGTATGGCATGAAGGAAAGTCTTTCGTGTGTTGTAAAGCATTTCAGAACTGGGAATAAAACAAAAGCTGTTTTAACAGGAGGAACATTGAAGAATTCTGTAGGATAGGTTTCTGACAGAAGAACATGCAAATTTTGTGTTATTTTGACAGTGAGGACTGAAGGCTATGCAGTAGGGAGCCATTTTTCATCAGTATGAGTAAGCATAATTTAAAATTGTATTGATAAATGTCATAGTTTCGATCTTAAAGACTGCCTGTCAAAATGTGTAGCAAAGTTAATTATAAGGAAATCACTGTACTACAAATTGCAGTTTCTGTTATTAAATTCCTCAATCATTTTGGATTGCATCCAGGTAAATGAGAACCAGCATTTATTATAACAAATATTTTGCAAAGAAAAAAAATGCATCAAAGATTGACTCTGAGGACTTTCAAGTGGATATAAGATAAAATGCTGCAGCATAGAACAACACATAGTCAGTGACAGTGTGTATATATCATGCTATAAGTTTATCATCCCTTTGTCTAAAGTTCTTTCTCTCCCATTACTCTTTCAATCATTTGTAAGAATTGTTTTTTCATTGTCATGATAGTAAGAGTGAGCCTCTTTGCATTTATACCATCTTCTGAGTTATAAACACACAGGGTAGCATAGCAATAGTCAGTGTAAAACTGAGCTTTAAACAGTGTCTGTGAGTTTATTTGTAATCTCTGGAATGAGTTTATTGATGTATCTATAATAGTAGTTCTTCTGCAATAAACTTCATAAAATATTGAGAGGGAGAAAAAGAGTCTTGTCCTGTTCACTGAGTTAGAGTAAATACCTGACTTTTGGTAAAACTGAGTGGCTCTTTGGACTTTCAAGCGCTGTGAAGTGGGGTAGTATTAAATTGCTCCTGGTAGTAAATTTAATGATCTTTCTCAGTGAGCAGACTGGAAGTTTTGAAAATTATAATCCAGTTTCCATCTCAAAACTGACAAGCAGCTTACAGTGTAAGTTTTGTTGAAGACAATAGGGGCATGGTTATTAAATGCTTATTGCTTTTTTGAAACAGAAACCTTGGTTCTGGAATTGCTAATTGTAATTTTTTTTCTTCTCGCAGCCTTAAAAGGCTTTTTTCTTAGTTCAGAAACCTAATATTTAATACCTTTAATTTTAAAGGTCTTTGTAGATTATGTTCTTTAATATACTGACTTAGAAAAATAACTTCATAACAATATTCTGAGGCAGCCTAAAAGCACAGGTCCATAGTGGCACTTGTAGAACGGCATAGGACACCAGTAGGATGTTTGCAGCCCTGTTTTTAGTCCTTGTGATAGTGGAATATTGATTATATCCAACTACAAAGCAGAAAGAAGGGGTCAAGGTATTGTGAAGTACTTTGTTTACAGTACTTTCATGGAATGCTCCCGTTACTCAAGAGCTCTGTCCTGCCTTTCCTGTGCATGTAATTTCCTTTAGGTGTTATGTGAGCTGCTTTCACACCGTGCCAGCCTATTCAGTGAACGCTCCATCGTTGCTGCTGTGCTGGGAGGGGAGGAAAAACAATCCCAGCTGACAGTGGGTCTGTTTATTCTTGTTTGCTCGGAGCTGAGTGGTGTGTGACTGGACAGGCTGATGGAACTGGGGCCAGAGGTCCAGGCGGTTCGGTGTGTTCTGTGGGGACTCCACCTGCACAGGGAAATCAGCAGCCATGAAACGGAGAATTATGGAAAACCTTTTCAAAGGAGAGCTTTCATCCTGACTCCTGTTAAACTGATGTTGCTTGCAACCTAGAATGTTAGAAATTTAAATCATCTACCGGCAGAAAAGATCTAAAGTTGTTTCCTGTAGTAACTTTAGGATGTTTTCCTCTTCCCTGTGAAACTTTGCAAAAGTGTGATAGCTTGAATAACCCAACTGAATTTTTGGCTGAACATATGAGTACTTTAAGGTGATGTGCTGTTGTCTAGACTGAAAGAATAATAAAGGGAAGTAAGGATTGTTAAATATATCATATTCATGGCAGGAGTGATGTCTAATGCTTCCCAATTTGTCCTAGTGAATTTTAAAAGAAAAAGAATATGTACTAAAATATTTGAGATAAAAAATAGTAGTGTTAAACACTGAATTTGAGAAGGCATTTAAATTAAATTTATGAAGCATAAAAAGTGTTCGTTGACACCTGCCAATGAGATAAAAACTATTGGGAGAACACATAAAACTGGTAACAGTAATTACTTACTTTAAAGAGGTTCTTGGAGAACTGAATTCTCAGCCAGATGTAGGATATGCAAAGCTTTGGGTGCCAACATATATGTGTGAGGCATCCACTGATTTCTGAAGCCTTTAGCATTCCTAACAAATTTGCCTTGCCATTTCATTTTTTTCCACAAACCCCTCATTCAATTGGCTGACTCATGGGAAAGGACAATGTTGTCAGGATGAAAAGATGGCATGCATAGAGTCATTGAGTAGAACTACCTGGTGCTTTCTGGAGGCCCTACTGGTGCCATTCTTTTTTCTCTGCTGCCTGGGCTCCAAACCAGATCTGATTAGTGCTGCCAAATGCTTTCTGCTGCTGCTCAGCAAATCTGTAAAAGGTAGCACAAACACAAGCCATTTTGTTAGTATATGCTGGATGCTTGCTTTCCCCAGAGATTCTGTAGTGCATTTTGGGAAGGGTTTTTTTAGAGCTAAAAAGAGTGCCATGAGCTAAGAAAACCTTTGGGATTTGTGCTGCTGGAGTTGGTGTATCACCCTTCCCTGTGCCCCCATGCTTGAAAACAAAAACATAGAGATAAGGAAAACAACTTCATTTAGTTTAATGTTTTCAGGTAACACACACACGTATTATTCCCACAGATAGGATATATAATGGGATAACTGAGGCTCCTTAGTGAAACTGGAAAGATACTACTCCAATGTTAAGTGTTAGAGTTTTGAAATAAATAGTACAGGTAGGAGGCATTCTTGAGGATGGAGTTGGATGGGGGGATACTAGGAGCATAGAAATTATGAAGGACTAAACCTTTGTTCCTAGAAAATGGGTCAGAATGAAACTACAGCAGTGAATAAGTGAATATACACAGGTGTTTGTTCTTCCAGGAAGATTTTTGCCTCATTCCTAATCTTTGGCTTATAAAAAGCTGTTTGAGACTTTCTTCACACTGGTGAAAAATTGCATTGACCCCAAAATAGTTATTCATTTGTTTAGATTTATTCATGTGGTTGAATCATTGCAGCCGGGGGATCTTAACTAGTTTGGGTTGCATTGAAATTTATAATGAACTTCGAAAGAATTATAGTGACTATTGATTTTTAGCCATTACATTTACAGAAAATGGTAACTGTGGGAGTCACTATGCCTGCAAATTGGCAGGCAGAAATGTTTGCTCAAACAAGAAAAAGGGAAATAAAAGGGATTCTGATGACCTGTAGCTTCCTGAGGTAAAACATAAAGGAGTCCCAGGAGATGTAATTACTAAGCCAGCTCTCATTTTTGTCTTGTGATCTTCCTGATTTTCACTACTGTTCCATTCAGTGTGATCAGAAGGATAAGAGGTACAATGGAGCTCCTTGTCAACAGGGGACTTTCAGGCAGAAGTTATTCAGATCATGCTTAAAATCAGATCCCATAGTAATAGTAATGTCAATGTAATAAGCTGTGCCTTATTTTATATACTTGGTTTATTACACTTGCTCTTATTATGTTGAGCTTTCATGAGCTTCTAAAGGTGCAGTATAACAAAGTCATATTTAACCATAAGTCTCATATATCATTTGCCAGGCAAGGGTGAATTGCTGCTCTGTGGTTCAATTCCCTTCTTTTTCATAGACCAAACAAATACTCTTGCTTGGCTTCTGAAAATCTCATATTTAATTCTATATGGCAAGAATGTGGGGAGAATTTCTGTTTGCAGTGACATTTATAATTGCCAGTAATGGAGCATAGACATACTGCCATAGGTATGTTGGTGTTGCTGGCATGGGATTTAACCATTTAAAATAAGTGGGACAAGAAACTTCACTGAAAAATTTGCTGTTATATTTTTAAGATTTTATTACTGGTAACATATATGCCTTAGATGGAAAAATCCTAAGTGTGAAAAATCTGTTTTCAAAGATTCTGCAGTTTTGTTTCATGATTGAAATTTCTTATATAAGAAATACAACACTTTGTGGAAAACAAAACAAAACAACCAACAGAAAAAAACACCACCCAAAGAGATAGAGATAATATATCAGGTTTGTTACAACCAGCTTCTCCATGTTGATTAAAGAAAAGGTATTGTGAATGGAGTAAAAGGTGCATTTTGACTCTATCTAGTAGCCCTTTCTCCATTCTTGGAAAGCTGGCCAGGTAACCTAGGCAAGCGTGAATGCTTATTCTTTTGAATGTTCTTGTATCTTGGCCCTGCTGTGTGCAAGGAATGCGGCAAAAATCTCAAGTAGAGCATTTGAGTCAGTTTAACTCTAATGCTGAATGTCCAAATTGCATTGTCGTGATCAAAATTTTGTCAAAAAGGAAACACACCTCCTATGTAAAGCAAAGAATTTTTTGCTAGTGTAAAACAAACTTTCACAGTCTAATTGAAGAATCATTATTATCCATTTGCTACTGGATAAACAAAAGAAATCAATGCTACATACAGAACTATATCCCAGTAATAAATAATACAGATAAAATTGTTATGCACATGCAGTACCAACTGGTTTCAATCCCTTTTCCAGCTGTTATGCTCACCATTCCTTGATCCTCTGAATACTAAAATAAAGAGCTTCAGTCAGGCATTTGGGGGTAGGGGAGATGTACCCCTTTGCCTTGGAGTATATTAAGTTGATGGTTTCTCTTTCCTCCTCCTCCTCATCCTGCATTTTTTGTCCCTTTTTTAATTTATGTGGTAGACAAACTATATATGGGGTAAAAATAAGAGTTTTTAAAGCCAAACCCCTTCATCTGTCACAACTTTTCTGCCTGTTGGGTTTGTTATTTCTTGTGCAAACAAATATGCTTTCCTTTGTCCGTGGGAAATGGGAGACAGTGTCATGCTGGGGTCTTTTTCAATCATGTTCTTTCTTGGAACAGATTCCCTTTCGGGGTTAGGGGCAAACTTCAGTGATAAGTAGATCAGAAGTCCTCAGGAGCACAGAAATCTGTGCACTATAGTCTTCTTGAAGCCTAATCAAGAAAATTTGGGAAGAAAGCTTAAGCTTGGATTGTGTTTAATTTTTCCAGTGACAATTCCTTCTCTTGTGGAACACTTCCTTTTCTTGTTTGAAAGAGTGTCAGCAGTGTTAAGAGCTTTGGGTGCCACCTCTTCTCGCTGTCAGGAGAGTCTCTGTGGATGTTGAAGCTCTGTCTGGGCTTGGGTGCTGGGCTGGCTTTCTGCTCCTGCTGTTAGAATGGGAATCTTATGAATCTCTAAGAGAAAAAAGTCTGTTAGGGAAGACAAGAGGGGCTGTGTTTATTAAAACAGCATCCAGCAAAGGGAAAACCTGAAGAAGAGAACTGATGTGAAGCAGCAAACCCCTTTCCTTTGGTGTATTGTACTGTGTGGTGTTTAGGGGCAGTATTTGGGCTGATCCAAAATGGATCTTCCTGTGAAGAAAGGGGCTGTAAAGTGAGGATTTTCCTGGGGGAGGGGGGTGTGTGTATGTGCAGTTCTGAACCAAGGGTGCCTCAAAAATGGAGCATGTGCCTCCTGGGGCAGGTGACTGATGTGCCCAGAGGGTGGAGAGGCCAAAGCTTCTGGAAGTGCGGTGGGCAGGGGCTCACCTGTGTGAGGGGGGATGTCACCTGCACAGGGAGGGGCTCACCTGCGTGAGGGGGGATGTCACCTGCATGGGGAGGGGCTCACCTGTGTGAGGGAGTCCCCAGAGGGACGCCTGGGGCAGGCTGCTCCTTGGTAAGGAGGGCTGGGGCTGCCTCAGGGCCACCCCCTCTCTATCCTCAGGGAGTGATTTATTTCTGGTGTTGCGTTATTTGTGGGTTTGGGCAGTTTCAGCCAAAATCTGTTTGCCTCAGGTGCTGAGGCGGCCAGTACCAAAATGGAGGGCAGGGTCCTGTTGGGACAGGGACAGCTCTGTGGAAAAGCACCGTGGCATGGCCAAAACATGGAGGGGGAGAGGAAAGGTGAGCAGGCTGTGCCAGGGCAGTGAGGAGAGCAGGGATTTTGACAGGAATGCATGGGAGCAGGAAGGGTCACAGCAGGAAAAGAGGTGGGTCTGGGCAGGGAGGAGGTGGTGGGAGCAGTGTGGCATGGGATGGGATGTGGGAATGAGAGCCTGAGGACGAGTCCCCTTCATGAGCTCATGGTGGACTCAAATTGGACTCTCTTATCAAAAAACTGATTAAAATTCAAATTCTTGCGTTTTTTTGCCAAACAAGGTGGATATTCCGTGGGAAATATGTGGGATGGGTACTTTACAGGTGACCACACATCATGGGATAAGGATTTCTTCTGAAGCCGAACATAGTCTAACTCTTCTCAGTACCCATACTACAAACACTTCTTCCCTAAGAATACACATTAACATGTGCTAGAAGCTGTCTATGAATCCAGTAATGTAAAACATGAAGATGCATTGCAGACTAACTGTGCGTAGAATTAACAAAAAAAGGAAAAAAAGAAGCAGAGGAACTCGGCTAAGCTGGAGCTAAAATCTTGCAGTACTCCATGGTTATACAGATCACTAATGGAACATTTTACCACTGTTGTTGTATCAGGATCACTGCTGGCTAATAATCCTGTCGTGAGGTATTTTTTTAGCTGCGTTTTTATTGATTTAAATAACTTGCAGTTAATCAGAATAATTTTCTTCTTGCTTTTAACTGCAAGTTGTCTTCTTTCAGATCGAATGTATTTTTACATATCTAAAATATGTAATAGCACAATAAACCAGCCCTAATCTGTGTATAAATTAGTTGATGAAGAAAAACTGTATACAGAATATCTAATTAAGCATAACAGCATTCATATTTTTAACTCTATGCTTAAATTACAGAAGTAGCTGCCAACTATTCCACTATAAAATCAGATGATGTAGCAATATTTTCGGGAAAAAATAAAATTTTTGCTGCACCAGAAATCATCAACTCTATGATGATCATCAACTCTATTGCACTTAATTAAACTCTAGCAAATGTAAACCAACAATGAGGACTGTAATACAGATAGGGGAACTGTATCAGGGAGGGGTTCCTGTATCAGGGAAGGTCCGAGATATACAGACACGAAAAACAGACACCGTTGATAGTTCAACAAAAAAAAACCCAACCAATATTTATTACAAAAGGTGGCCAAGAAAATGAACAAACCCAAAAGGGAGGAACGAGGAGAGGAATAAGCCCCCAGTGCGATCTCCCCAGTTACCCAACTGTTGCCTATAAAGTTGTCTTACCGACCTAGCATACCTATAATTACCCAGAGCAGAAGCTGCATCCTCGGAGAGTCAGTAAGTTAACAAGCTGGCAAGCGTCCCCGCCAAAAGGCAAAGTTGTCCTTGAAGTAAGCTAGCTCACTCCAAGTGAGCACTATCTGCTTTTTAAACAATTAATTGAGAGACCACAACCTCCCAGGTGTGGCCAGCACTGCCCAGCCAAAGGCCCTCAGTCCATGCATATGCTCATGTCTTGCCTTTACAGGTGCACGGTGTTTTGAAGGTACTTTATTTTGTGATATCAGAAGTGATAGCTGGGTGTCATAAACCATTGTCTCAATTGGAAGAGGTTAAAGTGGTTGCACCCTTCATTAGAAGTGTACAAGAAATACAGCAGGGTGCCAATCAGGTTTGGAGATGTAAGAAGGTTCTAAGAGAAAAATTCCAATTTTCTCTCTACTGAACAGGCTCAGGAGAGTGCGTTTATCACCACTGGCATTAGAAAAAATGCCAGCTTTGTTTAGAGTGTTATATATGTATTTATTCAAAAAATAGTTTCCTCAACACCATTGAGTGTAGTTTTGAAATGGTGATCTTTATGATCTAAAAGTCCTGGAACTGATAAATGGAGCAGGATTGACTCCAGCCAACAGATGCAGTGAATCACTCAGGCAGGTCTCATTGTTAGGGGTGGAAATCAGCATCAAAAAGCATTAAAAGATTGAGGTGAACTAATTGTGCATTATGGTATTGAAGGGATTGTATGTCATGGCTAGGGCGCTGAACAGTTGCTCCAATTTTTTGTCAACTTCCACAGCTTTCTGTGCATTTGACTTTCTGAAACATGACTGAAAATAGGAGTGTGCTCAGACCCAGGCAGGAGGGCTGAGGAGTGGACTGCAGTGCTGCTGCTCTAGTGTGCTCCCCTCACTGCTGACTAGCAAAGAGCAACTGTTCAAAGATGGGCCCTGGTAAGTAATTCTGTCTGCTCCTTCCTCTCTGCAGGGTAACACCACACACAGCTTCCTGTAGCTTTGGATCTGCTTCAGTGATTAATTAGTGTGTTTGTATTTGAATGTTTTTCTTCATGGGATGTGTTGGTGCACTGGAACCAGCCCTAAAAGCATGTAACAGCTCCTAGACTAATTTAAAGTTCAAAATTTGAAACTAGGTAGGCAATTGTGGGTTATTAGAGTACATATGGGAAAAAATGACTGAGTCTCAACAAAAAAATTGTTTGAAAATTGAACAATTAGAATCTAATACTCTCTCCTTGGATTGCTAAGGTTGTCTTCTGTCACATACACAGTACTGATGTGCTGGGTAGCACAAGTTTACAGCAGACAAGAAAGGCAGGAGTCTGCTCAGTGGAGTGGAAGCAAAAACATCTTGTCAACTTACTTTAAAACAATTACTGGAGCTTTTCTGTATTTTTCTACAACTTTTTTCTTCCAGTAACTGGGGATTTTACACTGAACAGTTGTGTGCAATTACACCATGGCACTATCCAATTAACCACCCAAGGTAGCACAGCTCAAAGAGATTGCTAAATGATGTGTCCCACCAGTGATCTACACTTGTTAACCAAGGGCCTGGAGCAATGTTCTTCTGGAGTGGTGAATCCATTTCATGGAGCCTGCATGCTGTTTTAAGAAGTACAGTTTTTCTTGGTGTCCATATGTGTATTCTAATGGTGTATTTGTGCCTGGTTACTTCAGACTAGAAAGTTTTTCCATGGTGTGTCTTTGTTCCTTCTTCCTGCCTGTTGCATGTACACATTTTGATGTGGAGGGTGCGATTTCAGTTCCTTTCTTCTGCTCATCTGACATGGAGGACTCTGCTTCTGAAATTCTTTCCCAGTAGAATAGCAAACATTTTACTCCCCACTCCTTTCCTGATTCATTTTGCCAGCACAAGGTCAATTTTTTTTCCCCTTGGGAAAATAGTGATAACACAATGAAATTGTGTTGTATACAAACTCACCAGTTTCAAATCTTCAAAATCCTCTTCTGAGTGTTCTGCCACCCTCTTGGTGGAACTCCAAGCTCATTCTCTCATTTTCTTGGATCTGCAACATTAAGTAATAAGCAACCTCCCTTATCCCCCCCAAACCCCAACCAACTAAAAAAACCAAGTAAATGAACAAAGACCACCCCCCAAGCCCCCTGCCCCTCAGAAATCCCCAAACCAACCCAAACGCCTAAACTACATTTGAGTCAGAATTGAATATGATTGTCTTTAACATGAATACTCTATTGACACAAAGATCAGCTTAGGGCAGTAAATAAATAAGATTCCTCATGATACATCACTGAGAATTAGGCTTCATGGAAAGAGTGATGTGAAGTAAGGCAGTGAGCTTGGAGACCTTTAGTGTGGGGGTGTGTGTCCACCAGCTCCTCCTTTTGAGCTGTGGGAGGAAATGGAATAGCTCCCATCTTCCAGCAGCTGGTACCCAGACATTCTACTTCTATGCAGATATAGATGAAAATTTTTTGGAAGGAGTTTTTCCACGTGCTCTTCAAGCTGTTCAGTGAATCCCATTTCTCTTGTCTTTTGCACCAGATTTCTTGTATTCCTGTTTTATTCCTGTTTTCCTTTTTTTTTCCCTTTTTTTTTTTTTTTTAAACTGAGATGAGTATGAAAGAAATTAGTAGAAAGCTTCCCATTTACTTTAGTCAGCTTTAGGTTGTAACCACCAACATTTCAAGTATTGGTTTAGAAAAGCAGGCATAATTTTATTGGCCACTTAGGAGGCTTGACTATTGCAAGAGTTGCATGACAGTCAAATTTGAATATTCTATTCACATACTCACACTTCAAAGAATTTCAGAAACCAATCATTGATCTTACAGGTTGGCATGCAATAAAAGTATTTTTATTATAAAATAAGGTATCTTATGATGACAAATACAATAAGTAATTTTTTTTGCTTTACTTTGACCTGTATCAGATGTAGTCTAAAAAACAATAATTGATGTGATATATGTCACTGAAAGCACACAAGAGGGAAAGAAGGCACTGAATAAAATGACATGGTTGATATATTAAGACTCAGAAATCCCCCAGTTGCATTTCTCATGAGTGTCATAACACATCTCTAATTAGTTTGGAAAGGCTATAGGACCTGGAGTGCTGAATCAAGAAGTCAGACTTCACAGAAGTTATAACTGCTAAAATATTCCTGTGTTCTTATGATGCTGATCATGTTTCCTTGCAAAAGCAAAAGCAGCTAGGATTGTAAGCTCGCTTCACTGTGCAAGCCAAACACTTATTTACAAAGATATATAAGTTTCCTGAGATGGCAGACTGTACTTACTGCTTTTGAAAGGGGGTCAGTGTAATGTCAGCCTTAGAAAATGATTGTCTCCTGACAGTGTTCTTGGACAGCTGGTCAGTCTCTTCTTAAAAGAAGTTGAAGCATGAATCAGTATGTTCTTATTTCTTTTTCATGAGCTCATTAACCAAGCACTTTGTGCAGCAAAATACCCCTTCCCAAACTGTATCTGTCAATACAGAATGTGATGATCTGCGTTTGTGCCAACAATATTTTTGTTATTGTTCTTCTGACATGGTAAACTGAAACACTGCCTTTCACTTCAAAAACTGAATCACTGTCAATGTAAAGGAAAGATGTTTAGAGTTCTAGCTGTGTGTTCTGGTTGCAAAACTATTCCAGGGACTGAACAGTCCATTGTTATTGTTAAATCTCTGTTATTTTTGCAGCGGATCGTGTTCAGTGATTAAGCTTTATATTGCTAACAGGTTTTAGCTCCAGCTTTGGGATGCTGGTATGATTTTTGAATCTGTTGACTCCTCCTCAGAGAGCCAAACCCCTTTCTGCCACGAGTGTTTAATTTTGCCTCTCTTCATTGCATTCAGCCCAGCAGCATCCTTTTGGGCATAAAATGATTTCAGGGGTGCTTCGTATTGGATCCTGTGAAAGGTCTTAACAATCACAGCCTGGAGAGATGGGGCACAATTCCGGCATTGAAGGACGCAGTCAACCAAATGCTGATTTTTGAAGTGTGCAGTGTACTGTATTAAAAAAAATGATCATTTTTGAACATCAGTCGGATTAGACTAACACCAGAGTGCCCAATTTTCTTTGCCTTTTGCTGAGTTTTCTTCTGACATGTCATTGTAAAATTGTTAGAGAAAACCACAGGTTCACTTCAGCAGAAACTTAATGCTTTCTGGTTGCAACAGAAGCCTGGCACAGTCAGCAGGGATGCAGAGACAAACTAGGAAATCTCTCCTTCCCCTAGGCATTCTTGAGGCACCTCATTTTATGTACTGCTTATATATAAACATATAAATATTGTAAAGATTCATGTAGCAATAGAAAACGCCCTTTTGCTTGGATTGCTTTTACTGTTAGACATTTGCCTAAACACATTCTTCTCAGATTTTTGTTGGTTAGATTGTTGTTAACCAAAACACACTCTGAACAAACTGAGTGGTCTGCCTGGGATAGACCACCTAGAATAGATAGAGTTGATTTTTAACTTTTAACCAAAAAGGTTAGTCTAACCTTTCTGAGGTAGTGGGTTCAATATGTCAACAGACTTGTTTCTTAGGCTTAGCGCTTTTTTTTTTCTTTTTTTAATTCCCCAAACTGAAGAACTTCTGTGGGGGTCTTGCTCATTCAGGGATGTATAACCCTTAATTTTAGTTTTTTTTAATACTCCTCCTCCTCTTTAATTGCTTGGGTTTGGATTTTTTAAATGGTATTACTAAGTATAGTTTTTATAAGCACTATCTCTTATTTAATAGAATAGTTAAAATGCTGCTCAGTATGGAAGTATTTTATTAAACTTTCAGATGTGATTTATGATTGTTTTGTTTTGTCTAAACCAGCTCCCCACAGCTTCTACTGGCCTCGTGCCAATTCCAGAGTGATTTCTAACTGGTTTAAATTTTGGCAATTTAAAATTATATATTAGAGCATGTGTAGTCTTTGATAGCAGACTTAAAAAATGCACTTTTAAAAATACATAAAAAGCATAAAAAGTGTAAATGGATTCTACAGCCAGTGAAGACGTTTTTGTAGGAATGCATCAATATCTACTTACAGCAATCTGCTGAGATTATTCTTGTATTGAAATTGTACTTTCAAATAATTAGATATTTGTCTGCAAAGCTCTAGGGGCTGGGGAGGAGAACACTTCCATAAGCCTGAGGTTTTTATAGCATTTGCAGTCCATTAGTCAGAAGACACATTACTCATTTTTTTCAGTCGTGGAAGATTTATGTCTTTCAGTTAATTGCTCATACTTATGGTTTTAATGCATGTAGAGTGTTCACTTCAGAGTTTTCCTTTAGACATATATGAATGACACAAATTGTAAAGCTGTAAAGGAACTCCAATATGTGTACTGTGAGGCAAAACTAACGTGCCCGTTTGTGAGCTGGAGTGGCAGTTCATCAAAAGTCTCTTCACTGTATGATGCTGTACCATCAAACCCCCAAATTCTACAGTTTGCATCTTGACAAGTGAACTGTAAGGCCAAAAAGAGCTGAGGTGTGATTTTTTTTTTCTTTTCTTTCTGCTAGAACAGTTAGAGGGAGTTGCAAAGCACAGGTCCTATGTCTGTGTCATGGCTGTCAGCATTACAAATTTGCTAATTAATAAGAAAACAAGAGCTAAATATAAAACATGCAGGATTTAATTTCGAAGCATGAAGGAAGAAAAATGACAGCCTTCTCCTGCAGTGACAGTAATTACTAAATTGAGGAGAACAAAAGAAGGACTTGTAAGAATGCAGAAGTTATTTAGGGGCAGGTATAGTCACTTATCCCTTTTTATCTAAAATATCACAGCTGTATACTTCTTTTAAAGCTTTAAAATACACAACAATATGAAATTTGATGAGAAAAAAATATTTTGAAGAGCAATTAGAGCTGGAGCGATTCCCGTTTGTGCTTTTGGAAATTCTTCAAAGACAAAGTACAAAAATTATAAAGAGTTAGTTACTTTGGCAGTAATTATGTCACAATGTGAAGGCATGTATTTCCTCTGGTCTGCTTTATTTTCTTTCCTGAGATAGCTGTAGCATTGTTTTTTCCTTGCAGGTTGCTGTTTCTCCTTCATGCAACTGCAGCATTAAAAATGCTCTAATGTAGTAATAAAAATTGTGTTTTGAGAGCCATGAGATTTGTGGCTCTTGTGAGTCTCCATCAACAGCTGAGTTCCACAGATTTCGGGGGACTGTTCCACGTGTTTCTGCCCCTGGGCTCTCATGCCCTTCATCTAGGTTTGATATTTTAGATTTTTCAAGACGGTAATAGGCAACACCAAATTATTTTATGAGGAAAAAAGTTAAAAGGTTTTTCTTTTGATTAGCACAAACTAATAATTTAGAAATACTTGAGTTACTAGTTAGTGATCTGAAAGTGGTGCACTTGTCTGGACAAAGCCAGTGCTATGCAGTAGAAATACAGACCTGTGTGTTTCTGTGCAGTGACTTGAGCAGTTTTTTAATCCTGAATTGAGTGAAAGCTCCTTTGATTTTGTGGTAGTGCTCGGTATGATTAGTTGTGGGGCACCTTCTCACTGGGAAAAAGAAACGTGCACAGGGAAATGCAGGGAAGTAAAACCACTGGAAAGTCAAGTCTTCTATAGTGTGTTGATAACTCTGCTCATCCCTTCATCTCTGCAGTGATCTGGAAAACCTTATTTGGCCAATATGCCTTTGGTATGATTCATCACAAGTGGTTTTGTATGCCATGAACAAACCTGATAGTTTGTAAATTACAGTCTGGGAGAAAAGATTACTTTTGAAATATCTTTTCAAAAGTAAATTGTTCCATTAAGAGATCTTTTTCTTATAAAGCAAACTTGTCTGCAGAAAATTCTTTTTTTTTTTTTTTTTATTTTTTTTATCACCATGTTTGAAATAAAGTCAAAATATTTCAAGATCATAGTCAGCTAATGCATGACTTTACTGAAACTAGTTTTCATTTCCTCCTGTCCTTTTGCTGGGTGTGTGGGGGTTTCTTCCCTGGTGCTTGGGAGGTACTAGAGAGGGTCTTTCATGCATATTATTGTGAGGGTTGGGGGAAACCCTGTAGAGCAGATCTTGCAGAAAGACAAACCCACTGAGGGGGAGGAGGATGAAGTACCTATTTGACAGCAGTCTTTAGCAAAGCTTTTTATTTTTTTTTCCTTTTTTTTAATAAGATCTTTTTTTTTGTTTGTTTCCCCATAAATCAATTCCAGCCCAATTGAAACCTAGCATGTAAAATCCAGGTCTAATAACTTGCTGTTGTTTCACCAGCACTTCAGTGCTTTTAAACTTACTTTAAAGTGTAGAAGGTTGTCTTCGAAATCTGCTGTCCTGTGAAATGTTTTCACTTTCATATAAACCAAGAAACCAACATACAAAATGCTGTATAACTAAACACGCATCTGCTTTTAGCAATTTTCTGAGGGTTTCGAAGGGTGTAAAGCCCTGAGAGTGCCTTGAAGTCTTTTTTTCCTGGAGCTGATTGTAGTTGTTCAAAGTACATGTATGATTTGTTCCTATGAGCTTTAACAGAGAAACTCAGGTTTAGATTTTCAATAGTTTTCCCGTTTCTGTCTGGTTCAAGGGCTGGGTAAATTGTTTAAATGACTCAGTGGTAACTTTTCCTGTCTTTCATATTTTGCCTTTTAAATGCACAGGCCTGATTCTGTGCTGTGTCAGGAAACTCTCCAATAAGGCTTTTCATTCTGCACTACTGTACTGTCATGCTTTCCTGGTGATCAAGGGGAGACTTTTCCACTTTGAGTTAAATAACCTCAAATGTCAGGACTTCAGAAATAGAGGCACTATCTAGATTGGGCAGCAGAAATAATATCTAGCGTTTTAACCTCAGAGATTTTGCCCACTCTGCCAGAATGTTGTGAGCGCTGCAAGAGGCTGCTGGTGACCCTTGTAGCACTGATTTTCATGGTTAGACCTACAAAAACCCCCAGTGCCTGAGCACTTCAGGGCTGACCCAAAGTTAGAGCATCTAGTTAGGGGCACTGTTCAAACGCCTGTGAAACACTGCCAGCCTTGGTGTTGGAGAGGCTGGCAGTCCTTCCATCAAATAGCCTGTGTGCTGCTTTCAGAGATTCACTGCTGCAGGCTTGGTTGAAGTCTTAAGATTGCCTTTGGATCCCGAGCTCCCTTGATGGCAACCATTCACACCTTCCAACATAGTATCATTAGGCTACTAGTAATGATTGTAATCCCCTGGTGAGCTTGACAGAACCTGTTTTAAGATGTCGACGGAAATGACATATAAACTCTGTAGGTTACAATTTCTGCTGTCATTATTGTAGTTTGCTGCATTGTTCTTTAGGTATTTTAGGGGATTGCTTTGTATGAGGAATGTATTCCAACACCAGTTTTCTTCTACATCTTTACGTTATATGTGTAATGGAGTGATGGATGGCTCAGTGACACGTACCGGAGAGTTTGATGGGAGTCTGGTCAAGAGTGGTTATTGCCAATTGAGCCTGAATTTAGCACAGGAATAAGGAATTGTACTTGACAGAGTGATTAATTATATCTGATAAAAATCAATAATCCTCTGTCAGTTTCTCTATATATCCTCTTTGAAAAGATGGACCTACAGTATCCATAGGATTTTGTAGCTGTCATTAGATTATGTGTGGAAAGGGAAAGGGGTTACATGTATGTGAATGTGGTGTGAAAAACTTCCAGGACTGCTGTGATCATCTAACTAAGAAATAGTTGTGCTGGTGAAAGTTAATTGCTTCATTTGCCACAAAATAAAGAACTATATTCCCAAAAGTCATTATTTGACTCAGAATAGCAAGAAAATAACAGCAATAATCATCTAATTTTTTGTCTCTTTATTTTTTTAAAGTAGAATGATTATTTAGAAAGATAATTGTTTTTTTTTTTTTTTTTTTTTACTAGCAGATAACTGATTAAAACAGAGGAAAGTATCTCTAATGGTAACTAGTTTAAAATCATGGCATGTATAATGCAGAATTACTGTTACACCAAATGCAACTGTTTCTGTTATTTTGATGGGGTTCTAGGGGAAAGAAATTCCTGTGATTGTGATAGAGTAAAATAGATGTGTCTTTGTATTTGCTCAGTTGAGTTTCAAAGGTAGAAATGCTATTTCAGGATTCTAGGAAGGAGAAATAAATGAATAACTTTAAGTATTGTGCTTTGCATTTTAGAAAAACCCACACATGGATATTTCACCATTAGACCATGCCTTGCTATATGAATGATGAATCCTCTGAAAGAAACTTTCTCTGGATATTTTTAAACTGTCTCTAATTTTGGTCCTGCTGTTGAAACTTTGTTTGTGTGTCTTATATTAGCCCTATATTCTCTAAACTGCTTCTAAATGGAGCACACTAGAGAGAAATTTAATGCCTCAGAAATAGGATTTAAATTTATTTGTGCAGTCATGGGCAGAACACTGATATGCCAGGAAGCACGTGAAAAGAAAATTCTTTTGTTAGAAGTCTGCCTCTAAGCTGGCAAAAAACCCTGCTTGATGGGTTTCTTTGGCTCTGTCTGAACTCTTCCATCTCCCTGCATGGAGCATCATCAGCCAGCTAAAGATCACTCCAGCTGAGTGAGAAGAGAGAATATTCTCTAAGAAGAGACAATATTCTTCTGAAGAGTGAAATTCCTGTGGAGAGCTCTTACACTTTGGTAGTGTGGCAGTGCTGTCTTTCTCCTCCACCATCGTAACAAGCAAACATTTTTTTTTGTCTGTAAATAGCAAGTCGAATCAAATCTCCAGTCACACTTGCTTATGGTTGAAGCTGGGGGAGATGGTCTAAAATGATGGAACAGCTTGTGGCAACTGAAAGATGCAATTCCACTCCTTCCACTTGTGCCTGCGTGTGGCTCCAGCCCTGTTCATCTGACCCCTCCGGGAATTGCTGCTTTTCACTGAGCTGCACAACCCACACAAGTGCAAAGCGGGAGCAGTTCGGTGCTGTGTCACGGGGCTGGAGCTGGATGTGGTGCAATCAATCCAGCTGCTGGAGGGAGGGCATGGAGAGAGACAGGACTACAGAGCCAGGCATGGAGCAATTTGGAGAGAGACAAGCAGCAGGACAGACAGTGGTGTGCAAAGAGCTCTTAGATTAGCTCAGCTGTCCTGCCAAGTGACTTCAAAGCCCGAGTACAGCTATCAACATCTTTGGGAAGAGAACTTGTGAACAAAAGACAATTTTTTGTTGGAGCAGAGGACATTGCTAAGCAACTGGTAGCACAGTAGCAGTTAGAAATATTTATGTGGCATAAGCTTTATTTTTTATGTGAGAGCTTTGCCTCTCTACCTCCGGATCTTCTGTGTTGTTTGTTCTGAATTCCATGGCTGAGGTTGCCTGGCACTTAGGTCTCTTTTGAGGGTATTCTGCTAAATCCTTGAGCTAGATAAGATGCTTCCTATTCTTCTCAAGTCCATAGTGCTACCATATATATTCAGGCATTGGTGGTTCTCATAAGCAGATTAACGATATTTTGGGATATGCAATTGTCCTTACTAATAAAGTTGAGTTTTAAGGTAGAGATTGTAACTCTTGCTTCACAAGAGTGTTTCTCCTATTGTTTCTGTCACTTTTGTGATCTAAATGAGTGGTGTGCAGGATAAATGAGGCAGCTGTTTCCCACCTGTTTGCAGACCTCCTCTGCTGATGTAAACCATCACACAGCTGGCCAGATGTTCTTGGAGTATAATATTGGTAATTTATGGAGAGCCTTGGAAACAGCTAAAAGGTGACATAATGTGAAGGGCATTAGAGAATTACAGTATGGATTCTGAAATTTGCCTTTTAAAATTCCTCTGCATGTTTACTGCTTAATGTTCTTATTGCCTATGAGAAAATGGGCATGTGGTTACTGAGCGATGGGCCAGATTTGTTCTCTTTTCCTTGACTTCAGTGAAGTTGGCCCTGATCAGCACTGGTGTAACTTCAGTGCAAGTCTGGTGCTGTTATTCTGCTCCTGGAATCAGATGTAGTCTGCTCCTGACATGGCCTTTCAGATTCCTACACAGGCAAGAGTTATGCCTAAAAATAGAGATATTTTAGAGACTTACTGGATATTTGTCTCTCACTTCAGACAACAGTGGTTCATATATTTGTTACGGAAATTTTGGGGTTTTTTTTCCTTCCTTTTCATTTAGTAATGCAGTAACTTAAATGCCAGAAATGACCAAAGCCCTAAAATATTTGTTATTTTTAACTTTTTTTGACCAAAATTTACCTCTAGGGTTTTTAGTGGTTTGTGTATTTTAGATATTTTTTATTTGTTTTTGGTTATTTGTTCTTGGTATTATCTTCCTTTTTTACAACCTAAAAGATATACTTTAACTCTCACACTGTAGGATTTCTACTATTATGGACATCTGTTTTTTTTATAGTACTATGTTTCCCTAGTCCCCTAATTCTTAATCATATTGGGTTGGTTCTAGAGGATAGAATAATTTTAAACATGATTTTTTTCCTCTCTCATTCTGCATTTGTAATCCTCTATGGCTTTTAAAGTGTGGACATCTCTGAGATGCAGGAAAAGACATGTAGGCAGATGGATAGTTTAATGACCTCACAGACTTTCAGGAGTCAGTGTGTAAATTATATTAACTCCCCGTGGCTTGCAGGGACTTTATCCTCGGTCAGTTAAACTTCAGTTGTCAGACAAGAAAAACAAGGAGAAGATGGGTTTGTATGTTAGGTTTATATGAAAGTAGCAACCTTGAATAAATGTATTAACAATATTAGATTTTAGGGCTCTCATTTTCAAAAGGTTACTCACAAAGCTGTCCTGTTGTTTCAGAACAGCAGCTTGTGGAAGGTAAGAATGCCCCACTAAATCTACCAAACTTAATAGGCTGGGATGGGGGTGCTGCTAAAACAAGACTGATGTGGTACTTGCACTTCCTTCATCTGAACTTTCAGATAGATTCAGCAAAATCTCCAGAGAGAAATGAATGGGCAAAATAATTGTGCTAAAAGGCAGAAGTCGAACACTCAGAAAAAAAAAAAAGAAAGTGAATTATTTGGGCTGTTACTTTATCAAAAAGAAAAATAGCAGGCAAAGGAAAGCAGAAACTAATTTGGTTTTGGCACAAGCGTAGCAAGCGTCCGAAGGAAAACTGCAGAGTAGGAAGTAAGTTTTGTACATGGAGAAAAATATGATGCAGTGGGGGTAAATGAAGTGTGGCTAAATAAAGAAACAGAGTTAAGGTATGAAACACTAAGGTAAAGTATGGAGAAAGTAAGAATTCAGAGAATAGATGGCAAAATAACATCTGCCCTGAGTCTCACGCTGCTGCTGAGCCAAGAAGTGACTCTGCAGGTACTTTGTGGCTTCTGTGATGTGTCTTCAGCAGCACAGGAGGGCAATGTGTTAAGCTGATCTGCAGCTTTAATTATGTTATAGGAGTGGCAGGAGGTCAATAATATTTGTAATATGAGCATTTGTGACAAATCAATTGTATAATGAAAGGAATTATAGGATCATTAGAAGTCTGATAACCCAATAACTTTGTGATAATTACTTCTCAGTTACAGGAAATAATTTACCACAGGAGATGCTGGAATATTAGATACGAACACTAATGGCTATAGTCATATCTGAGGCATATGTGCCATTTAATGTCAAGTTTGAATCCTGTCATTCATTTGAACATTGCAGATTTTTAACAAACAAGGGCTGGGTTTGGAAACATATATATGGCTCTCTGGGTCCCTAAATAACTTGAGAAATATTTCTGGATTGCGTCCTTTAATAGAAAGATGATGGGGATTGCTTTGCTATTTGGATTTGCTTTTTTCCTCAGATCAGCATGGGCAGGAGGCCCAGGGTAGGGAGAGGACTGTGAACAAGTGGTTGAGGGCAGAGGGTGAGAATGAGAGTTCGCTTTTTTGACAGCAATTAGCAAGGGGTGCTGGGTTGTATCCAACATGAAAGGGTACCACGTTCCAGTTCTGAAACTGAACTATACCTCTGGTTAACTTCTGAGAGATGCCCCCCCACCCCCAGCCCCCTTCGTTTCTTTAACCTGTGCAGCTGAATAAACTGATTTCTGAGAACTGTGCTTTTGAAGAAAATAGTTAGTTGTGTTCTTAAGCTAATATGACCATAGAATGGTTTGGGCTGGAAGGGATCTCTATGATCATCTAGTTCCCACCTCACTGCCATGAGCAGGGACGCCTTCCACTAGAGCAGGTTGCTCAGATGCCCATCTAACCCAATCTTGGAACACTTCCAGGGATGGGGCATCCACAGTTTCTTGGCAACCTGTGCCAGTGAATATGATGATATGATTTATTATTTATGAAACAGTCCTATCTGAAGAAAGGACAATTGTTACCTTTCACAGAAGCTTTTAAGCCAAACTTTTGACTATTGCAAGGAAAACTAATTTTTAGTTCTACAAATCTTGTACTTTGTTTGCTAGCAAGTAATTTCCATTGTATCTATTGTGGTACTGCTGGAATTTATAAACAAGGATATGATGCTGAAAACAAAGTATGTGAAGAAGAGGTTGCCTGCAGTGTTTCTGAACCTGATGAGAGAAATCAGTGTGCATGCACATCATTTCTGATTCACTGTAATCATGCTGCTGGCACCTGGTCTCAAGGTATCCCATAGGCTGTGGTTTTGCTTGCTCTTTGTTAGTCGGTTTTGCAAAAGGTTGTTTTGGAGATGCTTAAAATGCTGGCCATGGCCCTCTTCAAACTAGATATTTTAAAGACAAGTTTAATAGTAAGAGAGATGAATTATTTTGAAATTACAGTAATATATTGAGAATTAAGAAACAGAATTTTGATTTATGGGGAGTTTTAGTCATCTTCAGCATGTTTGGGGTTGTATCTTTTTGTAACTTAATCTCCTAGTCCTCAGGAACATGTTGGAGAGAAGGAATTACTGGTTGTCACTCATTCTAGCACACTGATTGGAGTGTCATGACACAGGAGTGTTTAATTTAATTCCTCACCCTAAGAAGGAACTTGGATCCATAAAAAAAAAAAACGAATCAAATCTCTATGGCAACATGTTAATCTTTTTGTGTAAATAGTAGGCTTTCCCCATATTTCTTACCCCAAGGAAGAACATCCTACTGTATATACAGGTATGTACATTTAGATGAGCCCTCTCACACACATGTAGTAGCCTTTTAAAATTAAAAACATTGAAGAACTGAAGTTCATTCTGTCAGAGGACAAAATACAGTAAACAAGTGAAACACTTTGGAGTTCCTACTGGTATCCTGTGACACAGTAATTCAGAATGGTTCCTTCTCCCAGCATTGTGTGCCAAAATGTTTGCCTATGTTTACATTTAATAGTGTTAAAGTGCCTGTTGCTCTGGATTCCACTGGTGTTTTTCGTTGTGCATCCATTACATACCCTGCTTCTTGCTTACTTTTTCCTCAGTCTCATCTCCAGATTTTACAGTTATTTTTTCCCATCAGGTGGCTAATTGTAAAAAGTGAATTATCAAAAGCCTGTAGAGTCTCCAGGAACCCATTAAAAACCCTGCTCGCCTGATGATGATTTTCTGCTTCGACTTTCAGCTGATATTTGTCACTTAATCAGCTTGTAATTTGATTAGCACGTGACATGTATTGACTTTGTTTCACTTTAGGTTCTCAGTCAACATTTCAGAAAGGACTAGGTCTAATTTATCCACATAAAATTCTAACTACATCAAGCAATTTTCTTTTTAATATCAACTGTTTATCTCATCAAGTTAGTTGAGATGCTTTTCCTGAAAATATATCCTGGTTGGAATTAATTATATTACCATAAATTAATTCTTTGTTTATGAAGATATAACTAAATTGTAGTTTATTCATGTGAACTATTTCATAGAGTGGAGAAATAATAAAGTTGAAGTTTCTGGAAATAAACCAGTTTCAGTCTGTTTTCAAACTAGTTCAGATTTTGGGGCTGGGGGTTAAAGGTACTGATGCTATCACACTTGGAATGGAGTGCTTAGTATTAAGTGCGATTCAGACTGGTGATGGGTGTGAATGTGACTTTTTTTTGTGAATAGTAAATATTTTTGTGGTTTTATAGGTAGTGGAAAGTTGTTTGCAGAAGTTGCAGGCCACCGTTGGGCCTTCTGGCACTTAAGAATGAGGTAAGAGCTGTGTCTTCCTTCTATTTTGTTACTCTAGATGCAAAATGTTTGTTTAGACAAAAACTTGTATGTGGTTTCCTTATGGTAGTACTAAACTGAGAAAAGTTTATCAGTTTTTCCAAGTTCTGTGACAGTAGGTGTAAAACATAAACTGCATTCCTTGATATTTATCCTCATCTATAATATGGAATAAATGAAACTAGAAATTTGCAAATAGCTTCTGGTTATCCAAAATTTGTGTTGTGTCCATCCTCATGTCCCGCTGCAACCTCACCCAAACTCCAAAAATGTCTCTTTATGTGCTTTTCATTTACCTACTCAAAAACAGGTAAGAAATTGTTTTACGTATGTCTCTGATATGCCTCTTTAAATTAATCAGTGTGTTAAAACTGTAGTGAATTTTTGAGTGTAAGCAATACTTGGATCAAAAATCAGTTAGAGAATCATACTTAAGAGTAACTTTACTGTGTAAAGCAGTGGCCAGATTTTGAAGGTGCTTCAGCCAGTAAAACGTTTGAGTCTTCTTGGCTGGCATAAATGAAATTAGTGGAAAGAGAGTCTGGATGCTCCTTAAAGTGCTTTCAGGAAAAAGTGTGTTTTGGAGGTTCCTAGGTCAGTTTTTGAACCACTTAACATTGGTTTCCTTCTAACATTTTTAAGGAATGTAAAGGCACAGTGCCACCATGCTTTTGTGTCAATTGAAATGGGAGGCGAGTCCTGTTCCTTTCAGCTACCTGAATAGTACTTTGCCAGGAAAGTGATGTGAACTCACAGCTTTCATTGGGAGATTTAATAAATACTCATACTCACATAGTCCTTCCTGTGTGTAATGGTTGTTTCTCTTCACTCCTGTGTGTTGCAAAGTAATTAATTTGCCAGAAGTGTTGATTGTAACTTTGGCCACTCAGGCCGATGTCCGATAGTAGTAGGGGACATTCTGAGATCTCTCCTCCTTCCTCTCCAGCTGGCAAGAGTTTGTTTGGCTTAGATCACTTTTGTTAAACTTCACTTGAAGGTAAGGAACAGCTCACAGCAAAGGGTTGCTGCTCATCCTCCCATGCCCCTATGGCAGCACTGTGCTGAAAATGGTGAGGGCCAAGTTGCAGTTCAGTGCTTAACACACAGTTTCTACCTGTGGGAAGATTTTGGCACGACCTTTTTTCTGCCCCGAGGTTAAATGTCATATTTAGCACCTATTCTTTATTATCTAATTCCTGATGTTTCTAGTTTTATAATGTTAACATAAGGCACTCAGGATTCTATCAGCTTAAACTGGCAAGAGAAGTTCAATTATATATAGTATTAGCTCAAATAGTTATTATAGTAATATGGTTCTGTGTTTTGATTTTATTGCTAGTCCATCTTTCAACCTGTCTTCTAATGACTACAGAATAATTAGTAGTACTGTCTGCTCACACTGCTATTGGATTTCAAAAGACAATGCAGCAGGGAAAATTATTGCAAAAATGAAGCATTTATGTTTTGAATTCAATGAAAATTGCAGAAAACGTGAGGCTTTTAGATTAAGGATATGTAATGTAATTAAGGCTGCATGGATTATTTATTCTTTTAAGTTCTATGTCGGTGTGTGTGAACAGTGAGTAAGTTAACCACATACCTTCTGTCTGCTCTCTTCTCTGTAGGAGCACCCTCTCTTTAGCATTTCTAATCCTGAGGTCTCAAGCGTTTCTTTGCTTGGAACTGAAACAGCCACTACCACTTTCTGAAATTCTTTTTAGAAAAAAATGACAGGAGCTTTTCTAGAAATAGATTTTTTAAAAATCAATCATATTCTCTCTCTGCTTCCTATTTGAAAATTCAATTCATTTAAGCATGAGCAAATAGTGGGAGTTTTCTGCCTTCAAAACCCTTTTCCATTCGTTTTCTCTTCAAGGGAAGTAGTATGTGGGCCTGAATTAAGGGCAAGGCAAGCTCTGGATGTGAGGCCAAACATGCAGCTTATACAGAACCAGGGAATGATGTAGACTCTAAAGTATCTCCAGAAGTCATTGTGTCCAACCCTGCACTCATACTCATGGCGATTTATAACATGTTACTCAGTAAAGTCACTGTTCAGCTCACTGTTCAGTTTCTTTGGGTTTGTGGCTTCATTGTTTCTGTGTTTCTCTTCTCTTTTTGACATAGGATTTGTTATAAGCAAAACTGTTTGTGAATGAGAATTATGCTTTATTTGGGGAAACCTGCCCTTTTTTTGGATCCCAGGAACTTATCCCCTGACTTGTCACAGCACTGAACTGCACCCTAACAGAGCTGTGTCACCCCACCTGCCGTACTGACCGAGGGACAGCCTCCTGTTTTGTCTGGAGTTTGTCTCCTCTTTTATCACCTGTAATCCAGAGGGTACTGAGCAGCCTTGGAGCTGGTGCATTGAAACCAGCCATCAGCAGCCAGGATTCTTCCTGGGAGGTGCCTCATGCATCATTCTCACTCCCATCCAGCTCACTTAGAGCGGTTTCATACAGTTGCTATAGCAATGCTCCTGTTTGTCCTTCATGGGGCTGCAACCTTATGCTAAAATTGAAATTTTATTGTATAAAGTACACTATTAAGAACTACTTGGTGTGCTGTATTCCAGGATCTAAAGTTAGGTGATGTAATTTGCACGAGTGTTGGAGAGTGGTTATATGTGACCTGCACTCACACCAACCTCTGTGCAAAGAGTCATGACATTTAGCCAAAGGAATCCCAATATTCTGCAGTTTTCACTGGAGGCTGATTGTTGGGACATGTTATTTACAACTACTTTGTATTTTATACTGTAATTAACAGAAGGTAGCTAAAGGACACTCTCTTTGACAAACTGATTTAGGGTAATTGAGCAATGGACAACCTCCATTTTAAAAATGTCAGTTTATTAACACAGTTAGGAGCTCTATCTAGCACTTCCAGACATCAAATTGGTGAATTTTATTCAATGCAGTAACTTAGTCTAGTTAATGACAAGACAACAATTTTGTTTATCTAGAGCGAGTCACTGGTTAGAATTTCTTTTGGGCTCTAAGTCATTTGGATGGGTGGTCCAGTCTTGCATGTAAAAGTGATGAATTCTTATTAGCAGCAGAATTCACAGTTTGCCTTCACTGAATTTTGTTATCACATTTGAATAATCTCTACAAACTCAAAATACTTAGGGGGCAAAGGAAGTGCTGCAGCTAATCTGAATGCAGAATTTCTTCATGTTCCAAGCTATGAATTGCAGAAATTAAATCCTTGCCATGGGCAGGCAGAGAGAGAATTAATTACACCAGTATCAGTAAAAAGAAACAATTCTAAATGCATATGGATAAAGAAACCAGCAGCAATGTTCTTAGCTGAAAAGTTTTGATTTTACCATGCTTTTTAGTATTTTTAATATGGTAGCACAAAACTTCTTATCTGCTTAATGTTATCATATGTGAACAGAAATCTTGACCTAAGAGCTGGAGAATGAATTATTCATATCTGAGAAGAAAGAAAGAAGAAAGTTCAGCCAAAGGTGAGGAAAAAGGTGACCTGTTCAGAAGGGAAGAGGAGATAGGGATTCTGTTCCTGGCCTACTCTGTGACCCTGGGCAAGCAACTTTATCTCCAGCTTCCCCCATTATTTCTCCTACCATTTGCCAGTCTTGGCTATTTAACCTCTCTGAGGCAAGGATTGGGTCTTGATCACTGGGGCTCTGATCTTAATTGAGGCTTTGGCATTTGACGGCATAACAGGGAAGAATTAGCAGAGTTTATGTGTGCCTGTGGGAGGATGTTTGGAAGCCCAAGGAAGTGAAGCAGGATAGTTACAGCAGTAGTTAATCCCTCATCCCAGGAGTAGGTGTGCACCCCTAACGCTGACACGGGACAATGAATGCCTGTGCTACTTGAAACATTAATGGACTTGCTAAAATTGTAATAATGTATTTCCTCTAAAGAATCATTCTGGCAACCTGACAAACCACCATTTAGCTCTAACAATCAGTTTGATGTTCTTTCTGAGCAATAGACTTGTTGATTGCTTCGAGAAGACTGAAGCTGCAATTGTCAGACCAGAATAAACTAAGGAATTGAAGTGCAGAGGGACAGAATAGGGCAATGACAGGTCACTGTTTCCAAGCTTCTTGCTGAGTTTGGAGATTTGCACCATTCTCTTTCTGCCATCAAGGGTCTTTTTCTTACGTTATTTTTGCGTGTCATCTCTGTTGTCCTATCAAAACTTTGAGCTGTCTGCTCACTTGCACAGCTCCCACACAGACTCCTTTCCTATGGACTGCTCTCCTATGCTAATTTCTACCAGTCTTCTTCATATTCCAGTGTCTCAGAAGAATGCAGCTTTAGAACACGTTGGGAATAAATTGTTTTATATTTACAAAAAATCATATGCCTGTTACGTTCTTAAAGAGCAGGGATTGGTTCCAGCAAGAACCCTTCGGAAGCAATTAAGTAAAGCTTATTAAAATCTCTGTCATATATGAAAAACCCTGACCACACAAAAGGCAACACAACCAACCAAATATAACTCCTCTTTCTCTGTCTCATAGGTGAAAAATTACTTTTTAAATGGTATTTTAACCTCTACTCTTTGTCTATATATAAAACTATATATATATAAACTATAAGCAATATACAGCTTTTCTCCCCTCTTTTAGGAGAGTGACAAAGCAGACCAACCACATTGTGTCCCATGCTCCTTTGCTCCTACTGGTTTTCCATTGTCAGTTTTATTTGTGCAAATGTTTATACATAAGAACTCTTTAAAATTGCTTATTCTGAACTCCATTCAAAGGAAAAGATGGAATGATTACTTATCACTTCAGGATGGAGTGCATGAAAACACACTTTGCCTAAAACTGGACTGGGTAATAAAATCAGCGAACTGGAAATATTTTTATCTGTTTTTCTGAGGAATCTTTGCAATTTTGTGAGAAAACCAAAATCCTCATTTTCAGTCAAATCAGTTTGTTTCTCTTTTAAGGGAGTAGCTCTGTATGTTTCTGTGGAGATGGCAACACACTAGGGAGAAGGCTGACTACTGTTATCTACAAATCTTATATTTAAATATATAACATTCAAGACAGATACAGGGATAAATTCAAGTGTCTCTGGTACACAAGTCCACTTCTTTCCATATTCCCCAGAGAAACAAATTTCTTTTCTGGCAGTTTCCTGAGGAACTACAGAACTACGAGGTTGATATTTCTCCTGAGTGAAGAAAATTTATTGCTGTAATTTCTTCAGATACACTTAATATCAAAATACCAATTCCTACTGCAGAACAAACTCTTAGTCCATTCTTTTTGTGCATTGCTTCTTGCCAGCTGTGCCAGAAGATAGAGTTATCTTAACTGTCTGTCCCTAAGGTTAATATTATTTTGAATGTTTGAAGAATACAAGTAGGGAAGTGAAACAAAGAGATAGAAAAAGGGCATTTTATATAATTTCTATTTTGAGACATGACTGACTTTAAATTTCATTTAAGGATGTTTATTCAAATCGATCTTTGGACGTTAAACGTTGTCAGAATCCTTATTTGAACTTTAGTTATGGTCTTTTTATGGATGGAATGTGGGCTGAAAGTGAATTGAGATAGTTAGCTCGGGTCAAATCTCTTGGATTTTATGGAATACGTGTTCTAGCAAGAACTTAGAATATGAGGACATGACAGGGTATATTTCTGTGTTCAGCCACCAGTTACTACTGAGTGCTGTTTCCAAATTGTTCTTCTCCTCCCTCTCTTATAGTATCCACAGATCTATTTGTGAAGCTTATTTGTGGAAAGGGAACTTGGCCATTTTCCTTTCAAACCTGTTTTTTCATTGGAATTTGGGGTGTGCGGCAATTTGATGAAATCCTCACGGATTTAGAAATCACTATAATTGCTATTGTCTGCAAACAGTTGTTTAGGAGAGAGGTGCACTTTCATGTCAAATGGAAGGTGGGCAGCCTGGTGTTACAGAGGATATTTAGAATGAAAAATTTGCCTGTAAGACACAAGAATTCTGCAAAATGTCAGTGTTATTCCTTCAGGCTTATCAACCTTCTCTGCTTGTGTTCCATTTGTGCCATCTATCCCAGAATCTAAACTGAACTAATGTATAATAAATCCACAGAAACCCTTGTGATTCTTACTCCTATTTTGGCTTGAGAAATTATTTTTTCGTTATCAATATTGTTAAATTACTTTTGGAAACTTTTAATAAAACCCAGTTACAGTTATGTCACGCAGGTTGTCACTCACGATGCCTGGGAAGAACTGTTTTCAGTTGTTCTCACAAAAGAATTTGTGTTTCTGTCTGTTGGGCTTGACTGGAATGTGAAGATTAGAACTTTGCATCCAATTGGAAGTAGGAATTTTAAAATAAGTTGTCCACTTATGCATGAGGAAAATGAAGCCAGAGTGGAGATCTGGCTCTATTCTGCTTAGTGTATGCTAATGTATTCTTCTCAGTGTAATCTTTTACCTTGCCTAAATAAACTTTTAAATGCATATTTCTCTCAAGGTGCTCATAGAAGTTTATGTGAGTCTGCAGTGTGCAGCAATTCCCAGAAAAATAATACCAGGAGAAGTCACTGTGAATTGTGTTGTCATAAAAGCTAGAATCATTCATTTCCCTTTACAATTTAAAACATTGCACAAGACTCTCCAGGGTAGAGATAACATCTCCAGCTGGCCTGATTTGTGTTACTAAAAGTAACAACACCAAAAAAAGTATTGCCTTTTATAATTTAAAATCGAATATATACCTTATTACCAGAGTAGGAGGAATGCATTTTGCTGTAGTTCTCATGGCAATGTCCATCAGGAGGAAAAGAAGAAAAGGAAAACACCCTTGCTCAATCACAGAACATTCTGGATCATAAACATTTGGTAATGTTGATTAGAATTCAGTGCAAATTAACTTGAAATGTTTCAAGTAAAAGCAGTGTTTGTGGATGCTGTGTGTATGATGCATCTTTCCAAAATTAGTCTTTTAAAATGCTACCTGTTTTGACTTTCTGATTTGATTTTGTGGTATTTTTTGTCCCTCTGAACAGCTTTAGCTGTCTCTTCCTAAACAACATGAAAATATAAATCGGCCAAAGGTTACAGGAATTCCAAAAACACTCTGCAAACCCTGTTGTCTGGATAGGTGGGGTTGTTTGTGAGAGGCAGTGACACTTCCCATCAGTGCATGAAGAGGGTCTGGAGGCACGGGCAGGGCAGGACATCTCTTTGTAGAAGTGCAAGGAGAAGGAAAGGCCATAGGGGATACACCCTGTAGTGCTCCAGGCTCTTGGCAGTAGGGTAGTACGTCTAAGAGTTCTATGAAATCCTGAATGTTCTTATAGGTGAAAGGGTAAAAGCCCATCAGCATTCAGGTGTCAAAGTCTCCTCGACTTGAAGGGGATCAGAGTTAGCTCAGCTGGGTAAAAGCTAATGTAAAAGGATCAGACAGGAGTGGATGCTGTTACATGGCTCTGTGTCACAGAAAAGGGAGAGCAGGATCCACATGCATCATCTCTGTGACCCTTCTGGGGTTGTCACCAGACAGCCCTGATGGATGGAGCTGTGGCTGAAACTGTTACCTCTGATCACTGCTGCTCTAGTGCATCCTTTTGTTCAGGGTTGCTGATCCCCCTGCAGTGACTGGAGATGTGAGTTGAATTCCAGCCAGAGGACCCTTTGAACCCTCAGCCACTGTTCAGCAGTAGCTCAGGCACACACATGTATTTTCTTCAACCAGCACTGCCGCGGCTGTGATTCTGGCAGAGAGGTGGAGCACACAGCAGTTGAAGCTTGCACAAAGGGTTGCACAAAGCTTGCACAACTTGTTGTGCAAGAGTGAGAAGCCTTCAGTTAATTTGCTTCCTAATTGGTCTGAATTAATCGAGGGTGCAACTCCATTAGCTTCAGCTGACCCTGCAACATCATTAAAATGATAGAAAGGTATTGATATTTCCCTAATGCAGGCAAGAGTTTGTAAAAGGACTCATACTAATTCTTATATAATGGAACTAAGAATCTACATATACTTTACTTTCTGTTTTGTAAGTATATTCCCTCAAATAAAGCATGGATTATTTTAGCTTGCAGCACTGGGTTGCTACATGTATCAAACCCGTTGATTCTTTTGCAAAAAGATGTTAATTGCAGTTTTTGCAAAAGAACCAAAGTATTGTAGATAAGGAGAAAAGGAAGAAGAATTGGAGGGACAATACAGGCTCTGGAACAGAATTCATAAACTAGTAATGTCCTAATGGCAAACTAAAAAGTGAGTGCATTCACCTGTTTGAAGTAGACAAAAATGTAAGTGATGATTGGCCCAAATTAGAGTGGGTTTTCTGGTTTACCCCTAGCTACAATGGCTGTGCAAAGGGAAGCTATTTATGTAGAATTTTGAAGGGGTTTTGGAACTACTTTTCCTACCAAAAGGAATGCCCTATGCTGAAAAGCAAGATAACCTGGTTGGTTGTTGTATCTGGACTTCTTTATACTTGTCCATATTATTTTTCTCTTCAAGAAATACTCTTGCAACATGGTTAGATTTAAATTCTCAATGGTCTTAAGCTATATTTTTGCAAGAATATTTTTTTTTTTAAATTCTCCTTTCTGCCTTTCCCAGGAGTGCTAGTTGGTCTAGTGAAAGATAATACTTCTATCTAAGACACTGTTTCTGTCTGTGTGTTTACTCTATTCCAGCTGTTGTAAAACATGCTGGAGCAAAATATTTTGGCACTGTTGCTACTATAATCAGTTTACAAACCAGCCATTGTTTTTTCGATTAGTCTCCTTTTCTAAAATGATCTGCCATGTGATAAACCTGAGCCCTATATCAAGATTCTGAATGGTGAACCTGTGTTAGTTTTAATGAGTCTACTGAAAACGTAATGGGTCACCTGAAAAGTACTTTGAGCCATATTTACTTGATTGAACATCCTTTTGTTTTGGTGATAGTTTCTTGACAACATCCTTTAGGTCTCTATTTCCCTGTGAGTATCTGCCTGACGCTGTGACTGCTTACAGACCAGGAGCAAAGTAGACTCTTTAAAAGAAATGTAAGAAACAACTGTTGAAATGGGTATTTCCAGAATAACAGCATAGTTCGGGATGTTTTTCCTTGACCTTTCAGACCTTGATGCGGGCTTAGTTGTGTAGGCTTGAATGCAGCAAAAGCAGGAGAAACAGTAAATGGGATTTTGCCCAAGGTTGGCAGTCTTTTTAAAGAGGATCTGAGGGCATTCTCAGTCACTTTAGGTGGTGGTATTACAGGAACTAAGAGGTTAGGGGGTCTCCACTAACTACTGTATAGAGGATGTTCCTTTCGAGCTGTCACAGCCTCAGACAGGTCCTGTCCAGAATCTGTGTTAGCTGTAAAACTATGCTTGACTTCTCCAATTCCAGGGCTGTTATCTTTTTTTTTCTGTTTTCTCCCTGTCCTTGTTAAGTCAGAGATCTGGCTGAGTGGAATACTTCACCCTCATAATAGAATTGAGGAAAAACTACCTGGGAACAAGGCAATGTTCCTACTTTGTGTTTAGCTCTGACCTAACCCTCATAACTGAGTCCCATATGTCCCTCTGTGCCAAAAGCAACTAAGTAAACTCCTAATTTAGGACTTTAGAGGACCAGGATGTGCCACCACCATTTGCCTGAAATGCAGATTCTTTTCTGCCCTTTCCCATCTGGAGGCAGTGGAACCAGCTGTGTTTGCAGTAGCAGAAGGGTACATCCAAGGTAATGCTTATTACTCCCTCTTTTCCTTCCTGACATCTGAGAGAGGATGTATTGTGTTTGCTGCTTGTCACAGCCCTGTCCCTGGCTTTGCTGAAAATGTATTCAGGGTGCTTCTTCAGGAGAGCTTGTCCTGCAGTTAGGGATTTGTCCATGTCCTCTCCGTGAACACAAAGAGGCATTCATTTGGCTGAGTAAGGAACAGTTTCCTGCAGAACATGCCCTGAAAATGGCAAGAGCAGCTTACCAGTGTGGAGAGAGAGCAGGGTATCGAGGAAGGAAAATAGAAGTCTGCTGGGAGGATTGTCATTCATTAATTCTACTTACAATCGAGAGAGAGGAAACACTGAGTAAAGATCTGTCTCCCTTTCTTCCCTCACTTAACTGCTTCTGTACAAATAATAATGAAAAAGCAACTATTCTCTTCCTCTCTTTTTCACTTTTACTGTTGTTTACAGAAAAAAACCTACTCACTTCAGTATGAAGTCTGCACATTTATTTCCATCAGATTTATCTGAGATTCCCCCCTGCCCCCCTGCTTAACCGGCAATGGAGGAAATACTTTGGTGAAAATCCAGACTCTGCTGCACTTTCTGCCAATCTGTAAATGATGCGTGACAATGGGGCATAGATATTTAGGTTTAAAATATATTTCTCTGAATACATTGCTAGTCCAGACTCTGCTTCTTGGTTTCTTGCTGCTTATTATAGATGACATATTTGCTCCAGAAGCTGTATTCCAGTAACTCAGTAATTTCATTTGGGGTTTTTTTGCAAATACTTCTTTTTTTGATGGCAACAGAATCAAAGCGTCAATGACTATCACTGAATAAAAAGGTGTGGTGTATGTATAAGAATAGAGAGCAAACATTCCATAAAAAAAAGAGAAGTAAATTTGGTTTTGTTGCATCATAAAGTCATAGGATAACTCAGGTTGGGAGGGACTTCCAGAGGGCTCTAGTCCAACCTACTGCTAAATGTTTTGTGGAGGCCACAGAACTGCTCTGGGTAACCTGTTGCAGTACCTGGCTGTCCTCTGTGTGTGGGGGGGAAGTCTTAACCTCTCTTGCCCCACCTCCACTGCACTGTGTGATATAACAAATCACCTCTCTCTTAAACTTGTTGCTTGCTTTTGAAAGGAGTAGTGAGGATATGTCAGGAAATATAGTGCAATATTTATTTTGACTCCATGGGGCTGGAGATACAGTACACAGTGGGCTCAGAGTTTACAGCTGGTTCTTACTGTGACAAAGTGGAAAGCTGTTGAAACCCTTCTGGTGTTGTGGCTGGTAGTTGTTGTCCTCCTTTTCTTCTGGAAAGTTTATGTAAATCCATGAGTGTGCCTGATAAATGATATCTGTGATCTCTGATCCAGCTCAGAGATAAGGAAGTATTTCACTGTGATCAGTCTGTGTGGCTAACAGCATGAGGATGCAGGGATAAAGAACTCCTCTAAATTGGCTTTTCTATCAATAAAGGGATAAGAGGAACTCTAACAACAGACTGAAGACCTGTAAAGACTGAAGAAAAAGGAAAACTTTGAAAGGAGTGCAATGCTCAAGATAAAACTAAGACTGAGTGCAGCCTCGTAGAACAGCTCAGAGACTGGCAGGCTGGCCAGTTTTCACTGAAAGGGGTTTAGGGAGAACTGCACCCTCTGACAGAGGGACTGACTCCAGTGGAGTTTTCATGACCACACTGAGCAGTTTGTTCTCTGAGATTGCAGTGGAGATAGCACTAACATATAACTCAGTTTTGTTTGCTAATACTTACCTATTGTCATTGAAGAAACCTGAGTTGCAGATCAATTTCTCTTCATGGATTCGGATGAGTCTTTTAATGAGAAAGAAGAAAGAGTAAGCTGGAGGTAGTTCTGTGAAGCTGAGTTAGTTATCCTCTGTCTGTCCTTTCTCAGTATTTCTGTATGAGACCTACAGAGGTTTAAATCAAAGGGTTCATCTAAACGAGGCCCAAAGCATGAAAAATTTCAGACCAAGTTCCTTCTGTTACCACTGAGCTGAATTCCTGTTGAAATTCCTGCCTTTTTGACTCAAAGTGAATCATTAGTGAGAAAATTATCAGAGATGCAACCTAATCACTCTGTAAAATGAGCAAGATTGTGGTTCGCTCTCTGCTAAGTAGTTCTGTTAAGATGACATGTTGATCCTAGAAATCATTTGCTGTGCACAAAGCAGTGATTGCTCTGGTTGTGTATGCACCTCATTAAATGTAATAGGAATTTCATTCTCAAAAAAATGGAAGAGACACCAGAGGAAACTGGCAGGGTAGAACAGTGGAGATGCTGAACACAGACTCCTAGTACAGCCTGGATAACGGGGTACTGAATTACTGGGAGTACTTGATCTGAGAGAGACAAGCAGCTTGGTGTTGATGTAGTATTGGTATGTGCTGCTGTAGGGTCGTTCAGTGGGTCTGTGTGCATTTCAACAACAGAATAATCTCTGTTCATCTGAAAGCCAAGGGGAAGAATGGTGTGGAAATAGTTACTGGAGTAGAATAACGAATGGATAATCCTGGCATTGTTTTAGCCAAACAGTATAGGATCATCTCCTTGTTACTCATTGCTCTTATTTTGTTTTCCCTCTGTAGACGTCTGATACCCAAAGTAGTCATCAATGCTTTCCCATTTAGCTTGAGAGTCAAAATTCTCAACAGCAGCTGTGCTCTTTTCTTGTTACTTCTGTGCACGAAGGAACGGAGCACAGGAACTGCTTTTCATTACAGTTCTTGAAGGCAGTGCAATCTTGTCAAGACTTAAATCAGAATTAGCTTCTGAAAAAGCCGTGTATTGTGGGTAGGAAATTGGTGCAACATGTGAATTGCTCCATGGCTAATTGCTCCATAACACATTTATAATGACCATTTTTAGTTGATACTAATAACTATGTCAGGTATTGAGAACAGTGTACTAGATGGGCATTTAGAAGTCTGTCATGTGTTACTGTTGCTTAATAATGCAAATTTGACAGATTAAATGTAACAGTAAAAAGAAGAATCTGTTTTTAATGCCCCATGATATCAAATGTGTCAGTATTTGTGCTTTAGGTGGTTGTAGCAGGACTAGGGACTTGCAAACAGGATGAGCAAATCTTCTGTAAACTAAAATGTAATTTATACAGGGTTATACTTCTGGTAATATTCATATAATTATTAAAATGCGTCTGATGGCTTTGGAAGGTAGTTGGAGACAGAGGCTGCCATGACATGAATGAAGGGACACTGCCTGTCTGTGTCGTGTAATGGGGCAAGTTGGACTCCTGCAGGCAGATGTGACAAGGGCAGACCCACAGCTCAGCGTTTCACTGAGGAGACAGCACATTTCTCAGCTACAAGTAGTGCTTCAGCTTCTAATCTGTGCAGGACCTGATGTGCAAGACTAACATCTGCATCCCATATATAGTCTTAGGGAACTGGAGGGAAGCTGCCTTCGGGAGGGGGTGAGTTAGTGCTGAGGCACAGTGGGAGATGCAGCCTAATGATCCCCATCCCCTGCACCTCCCACTTTCAATCTGCATCTGATTTTGCCTGGTCACACCAGCGGCACTCACACGATGGTTGGAAATTCTGCTTTACAAGAAGTGAGATGCTTGTTCCTTGGTGCTTTAAAGCCGTCAGGATTCTGAGCCCACTCTGAATGTGAAGCAGCTGTGGGACAGCCATCCCTGGGTGAAACAAGCAGTGTGGCTGCACAGAGCAGTCCCTAGAGCTGGGCAGGAAGATGCAGCAAAGCAATGGTACTGCAAAGACTGGAATGCAGATGAGTGGGCATCCTGAGTATCATGTGACAGTGTTGAACCAAGCTGTTAATCAGACTGAACTAAACTGGGATGTTCAAGACCTTTACAGAATACTTTCATGTTCTGAAGGAGCTATAGTCTTGCTTTTGACTGTAGAGTGATGTCAATTGTGCTTACCCAGAACATTATTTATTTTGTTATTTACTAACTTGTAAAAGACTTATGAAACTGTACTGCAGTAAAGTTCAAGGGTTTCTTTTCCTTTTGGCTGGGAAGGCAAGAGAGCAGAGTCTGAAATTCCATCCTCTTCAACTTCCCCATGTTCCTTGTACCTGAAGCTCTTCAGAATAGTTCTTAAAGGAAGTGTTAGGGAGGCAAGTTGATAATAGAGCTTATGATATGTTTCCTTTTGGCTCAGGCTGCAGTATCATAATGCTTTAATTCCTTGGTTCTTCCTTCAGGTGACTGGACCATGCACACATGAGTACCTTTGGGAAGGTACCATGCACTTGGGTCATGTGCAGGCTGAGCTGTAACAATTGTGCTGCTGCTGAAAAGAGATGGGAATCAAGGCTCTCTCTTGTAATTGATAGATAGGGATGTTGATTATGTATTTGCTAGACATGGTCTTTATCCTTTCCTGCCACCATGACATTGTTGGATATCTGGTTTTATAAATTCTGATGTCAGCAAGGGTGAATTGAGCATAGCTTGTGTCCATGTATAATAATCTAAAGAGAACAAAAGTGAATTTTTTCCTGCTAAATCCCTGGAATGCATTGCATCAGTGTATTATCTGCCTCATCAGGAGAGCCTGTAAACTGTAACATACATCATCAAAACACTCTTCCTCTGATGATTCATAACGGAACATGGTGTATTAGAGGTAATATATTTTAAAATTGCCATGAACTACCAGAATAATTTATACTATTTTTCTATAGAGAGAAGAGAAAACCTGCATACATTTTCTAGTATATAGAATTTGCACCAAAGTTCACAATGTTAATGTGTATTTTTATATTGCAAAATCTATTCATGTGTTAAGTACACACTGTACCAGAGGTAAGTAGTGCAGAGCTGCCTTTGCTGCAGAACTGCTAAACCATTTCATTCATCATATTCATTTAGGCAGATACTGCATGGGAACCAAACCAAACATTATACCTGGGGTTATTCACTTTTCATATGACAGAGAGGAAAATAAACATGCTTTGATTAACACCATTGCTAATTTGTGCAGTCACGCCATCACAGAACATTTGAGAGAGAAACCAAACAGATTTCACTCACCTCTTCTATCTTGTGTTTCACTGTGGTGACATTGTTTGCTGAAAATCCCTGTCCTGTGACCAGTTCATTATCTTGCAAGGAGAAAGCTGGGGTGAATTCTGCTGACTTGCAGAGACAGACATTTCTGTATCTACCCAGGTAAACAGGCTAGTGAGGAAGCTTAAAGCAGAATTGCATCTTTTGCAGCTGCTTCTGTTTCACAGTCATGTTCTGGAACACCATGAGAATGCTTGCTCTTACATTTGGACAGCTTTGTTCTGAACTGCGGAGGGAAAGGTAGGTCTTCCACCACAAACAAAAAAAGTTCTTTTGCAAACATTAGCTTTGGTGCAGTTGCTTGGAAGCCTATCTGAGCTTTAGGGCTGTGTAGATTTGAAGACTAAATCTTTGGAGATCATAAAGGAAAGGTAGGGTTGGAAATCCAGGGTCTTCTGAAAGGAGGTGAAGGAAGTTCACCCTGTAGGAATCTGAGGTTTTAGCAAAAACCCCACATTGCTAAAACAGTGGGATTTGGAAAGATAACTCTGTATAGAATCACTGGTAAATTGCTGAACTGCATGTGAAAAGAAAAAGGAAAGAAATTGAAGATCCTTTTGCTTGTTGCAATTTACTGTGTTTTTTAACTTATAGCTACTTATAAATGAAAACTAATTATTCAGTCATGCAAATGCTTCCTTCTATTCTTCCTTGCAATTATGGTAACTTAATTTCTTGTAGCTTCTTTGGAATATTATGTCAACTGACTTCTTCAGAGAATTCCCACAGATTTGTGCAGTGTGACTTCCTTTTACACAATCCGTGCTGACCCTTTCCCCATATATCACACCTACCTATGTGCTCAAAAATTACTCTTGTAGTAGTTTCAAGCAGTTCTCCATCTGCAGGGATTCATGTGCAGTAATGTGCACTTGCTTCTCTCCTGAACTGTTTTTCAAAATGGGTCCCTTATGACTTCTTGTACTTGGGCACTTTTAAGCAAGAGGCTTCAAAGCACAGTTGACTGTTCAGCTGCTTCACTGTAGATTTGTCCAGAAGTTCATAGGTGAACACCACCTGTGGCCAGTGACTTGTTATTGTTTAGAGTGTTCAAAGTTCTTATGTCTTATTATAGTGTCTTCCAGCAGCCCTTTGATTTGAAGGGGGCAGAAAAATACTATGATATGCTTTATACTATGAGGGCATCCTATAAAGGAGTATCTTTATGCTGTCTAATAGTAAAAAAAGAATTTAAAATTAACCAAAACAGTTGTTTTTTTAAATTTTTTTAATACAATAACCTTATGTTCCCTGAGCACTCCTTTTATATCTTAAACAGTGACTGCTTCTACAGATTCCTAGACAGGTATTCTATTCCTTATATGTTTGAAGAAGGATATATTACTAGGTTTCATTAGTCTTATAAGCTGATCTTAAATCACTTTCTGCATCCTTTTACTTTGCCTGTGTTCTTACCTCTAGCCTGCCAGTATTTATGATCCTGTGTATTTCTTTGGACAAACTTCAGTCTTCTGAGACATGCCTTCTCGGTATCTTAGCCATGGTTTAGCCACATCTGCTTTTTCACGTGGTGTTTATAACACTTTTTTGGTTTCAAAGGTAAGGAGTTACCTTGAGCCTCCAAATTAGTGTCTTCCCTTATTCATGAAATGGTTTGGGTTGGAAGGGACTTCAAAGATCATCCAGTTCCATGGGCAGAGATGCTACCCACTAGCCCAGGTTGTGTAGCACTAAGTCTGATGAGAAACTTGTTTGAACATGTCTTAGGATGGCTCTTTGTGGTCTCTTTGTAAACATGTGTTTCTTCTTCCCAACACCCCCCACAGCAACTGTTATCTCCCATGCAGGAATGTCCTGAGAAAGGTGTCCTGAGGTGTCCCATTGGTCCTTGTTAACCCCTTCCTGTGACTGGGTGTTCCTGTAAGCCCCTTGAGACTTCTAATTGGTTAACCTGTGATTCTCCCTAACCCTATAAATGTGACATCCCCAACAATAAACGCTCTCTTGCCTCCTCTCCACGCCCGGTGTGCTGTCTCTGTGCCTGCCATGGAGCCACGTGGGTGCTGGGGGGAGGGGGGAGCACCTCTCCCCTCCAGGCTCGGGTCCTGAAAAACCCTGTCGCTGGAGTCCCCTTTCCCTGTCCCTCAAGACGCCGGAATGGTTCTTCAGATGGAAATGGAACTACAACTGGGCTCTCCCACGTCGAGGGTGGGGAAAGGGATCCAGAAGGTTGCTCCAAGCCTCGTCCAACCTGGCCTTGGACACTTCCAGGGGTGGGGCAGCCACAATTTCTCTGGGCAGCCTGTTCCAGGGCCTCACCACTCTCCCAGGGAAGAATTTCTTCCTGATATCTAATCTAAATCTACCTTCTTTCAGTTTAAAACCATTCCCCCTTGTCCTCTCACTACAACCCTTGCAAAATGTTCCTCTCCACCTCTTTTTCAGGGAAATGTACTCGGTGGTTCTGCGTGCGCGTGTGAGAATTTAATTAAAGTTAAGTTGAGAAACAAACAGAAATGCTTTGATGTTCTGATAATAACAGTCTAATGCAACACGAGATTTAGAGAATACTTACAAAAGAGAGAAAACAAATAAAAGGATTAAATCCAGAGTAGTATTTACCTCAAAACATCAACATGATTCAAGCCCCACACAATTAATTAATGTAGCACTGCATTCCATGGCAGTTAAAAGAAATGAAGAATGAATGTTCTTGATCCACATCCATTCTTGGTCTCCCTAGCAGGTCTACTGAAGATTATAGGACTAATTATCAAGTCGATCAAATTAATCTTGTGTGGAACTATTAGGTTTTTGGTGTAAAAGCATTGCCCATGACAGCGTTATGATACAGGGGCTGTGGTCAGGGCAAGGTATCTCCTTTTTCTTTTTTTTAATCTTTGGGTTAGTCCTGGTATAAATACTGAGAGAAAAAGTAGAAATTACATTTCTGGGATTTTAGTGAAGGATGACTGGAAAAAAACCTAAACAAAGCCTCTCACCAGATCAGCTTGGAGAAGAGTATTGTTGTATACAATAAGCAATGGAACTATTAAAATGAAAAATTATGGAGAAAACCTTGAATGTCTTGATGACTTGGCAGGAAAGTCATCTAGTACATGTGCTTTGTTTGAATATAATTTTGAAAAGTGCTTGTATTTTTAAAGTGAAATGCAATTTTACTCACAATCTGAAGTGGGACAAAGAGTTAAAAATCCAATGGCCGAAAATTCATGCAAGTGCTCTGTTCATGTAATTTGAATTAATACATTGCAACATTAATACATGAATTCAGTTCACTGTGAATTTCTCTAAAATTCTGGGCTGAATTTTAGTATGTGAATTACTTGAGACTACAAAGAAGAAACTTTCCTTGGTTTCTCATATTCATTAAACTTGCAATGAACTTTGCAGTTATGTCACTACTGTACTGCCTTTGCTTCATCCAGGGCAATGTTTATGTGCATATAAGCTCTTAATACATACTTTAGTTTATGAAAATCAAATCCAGTCCTGTCAGTTGTGCTCACACCTCATTGCTCTGTAAAACTTCCCTCAGGAAGCTGTTCAGCAAAATATTTTGAGAGGAAAACCCTCACTCCAGACTGCTCGAAGCTGATGGATGTAAGGAACTTGTCCTAGAAAATGCATGTTCATCCTGTTTCTTTCTCTGTAGATTAGGATCTTGCTTATTTTGCTTCCCCTGTATCAGGAAGTTTGGCAAAAGGGCTCTTGAAAGCACATACTGTATAAAGCTGACCAAGAACACCATGGAATGGTCTTCAAACCTTTAGTGTGAATTGTCTTTATCATAAACTGTGACTAATGACAACACTTCTTTAGAGCTGTTCAATATTGTGATTTGCAGGTAATGTTATTTGTCCTCTTTTATTTTTGCTGGTTAGGAATAGATCTAATTTGGATCACCTCCTCAGGTTCTGTAGAGCTCTCAGGCAACGTGAAGGTAACACAGTAGTTTCGAAATTTGTTATTCAAGTACAAGTACTTCTCACTCACCTGAATTAGATGTTCTTACTTTCATAACAGATATTTTTGAACTAGCAATGCTGCTTTCCAAATCTTTTATGTCATTTGACAGATGCACTTAAAATTTTATTTCAGCTATTATTGAATATTATGAAACTGTGTAGAAAATAAGTGTAAAAAAATTTGCAACATTATATTTTAAAGTTATTAGTTTTTATTTTTATGCTCCTTAGCATTAGGTGGCACTGTTTTCCAAGCGTACTTTTCACAAATGACTGAGAATTTGAAAGCTGAAATTGAAATGCCATCAAGTAATGGAGGATTTAGTATATTTACCTTAAGATAATTTAATTAAAATATGGCAGTGTGAATTGGAAATGTATTGACCACTATCAGTTGGAAATATAGAGACTTTCTAAGTTAATGCTGTTACAGTTTTGGATTAATACAGCATCCCATTGATACACTAGGCTTTGTACCAGTCTAATACAGCCCAGTAATGGGGCCTTTGGATTTACCTTAGTGTACTTATGGTTGGTTCAGATGTGACTGACACTAAACCAGTGAATAGTTCATCTCCATTTTTACCTGCTTCACTTGAGGAGCTTTTTGTTTATCTGTGTGTGAGATTTTTTTTTTTCTGGTTTTGGTTGATTTTTTTTTTTTTAATTGGGATGTTGGGTTTTCCCTTGCAGTCCTTAGGGTTCCCATAGCAGCTTTATTTCTTTCAAGTGAAGCTCAGCTGTGCTGTCTTTAAAATAATTTGCCTGTCAACCATTGCATGAGTTGATGTTAGTTCAGGATGCTTTTATCAGTCAGCTCAGCAACAGTCCTGTAGCTCTGCTGAAAAGGGTGTGTGGCTGGAGGTTTAAGGGATTTGCTTCTTCTGGGCCAATAGCCTTTATCACTCTGCTTTCCCACTGTGACTGTCACCTCATGCCCCTTTGCAGTCAAGTAATAGCTTTGGGGCAGACTCAGTCAGTGTCTTAAGTTCTGATGTTATTTGGGGATAATGGCAGGGTTAACGAGCCACCTTTCCCAAGATGTGATGTGTATTTATCGCAAGGAGCAGCACAGAGACCAGGAATGTTGAGGCAAAAAGCAGCTGCCACGTGTTGGCTGTTCCCCACTCCCTGCACAGTCCTGCCATCTTCATACCTGTGTGTTGGACACCACAGACAAACAAAAGCTCCTTCTCCACCTGGTCCAAGTCGAACAAGAATTGTGCCTGTAAGTGAAGGAATACCCAGAGCAGGGGGGCAGGACGAGGGACATGGTCCATTAATCTTGGGGAGACTCCTGCCCTGCCTTGGTCACGCATGGCTTTCTCCTGACTTGGAGCATTGACAGGGGTTACTTGTAATTGCTTACAAAGCACAAAACAAAGGCATGCCTTGATACAGCAGTTTATCAGTTTGTCTTTTTTTGACTCAGTAAGCATCTGCAACAGGGGTATCCATTAATTCACTTTGTCTTTCGTGTTTAATTGACTTTCTTTGGTTCAGGGTGTCTGCTTCCTCTTGCAGGGGTAAGAATTCAACAGTCCTGTCACTAGCTTCTGTAATTTATATTAATTAGCTTCTCCTTTCCCCTCAGACTCCAGTTTGCTCAGAGAATCAACTTTGAGCACAAGTACAGATGATTGTAATCCTTACTATGCTGAATATTAAAAAAATTTTTCATTGTCTAGGGTATCAGAGACCTCTGAGTGTATTTGTCATGTGAATGCTCTTAAGGCTCTAATTGCTCTAATATAATAGTTATCCAGAGTAATAATGTACTGTTAAACTTCTCTTTTTTAATACATGCACTTTTTTAATTCATTCTCTTTTTTAATTCATTCACTGGAATACATTCCAGGTACTGAATAGTTTATATGGTACACCATCCTTTTTGCAACCTCATCTGTGTGTGCATACATTCTTTATTGTATGCCCTGCTCAATAAAACATCTCAATATACACTGAAATATTGGGAACTATTTTATAATTCAAGAAAATTCTGTACTGCCCTAGTTTACTTAATGAGTATTAGTTTCACTAGTTGGAAGTTGGGTACAAACTAGGGTTGGAAGAAATAATGTTGCTCAGTGCAAGCTGCTGTCTAGTAAACACTTGAATGTCATTAATACATAATGCCAATACAAGAAAATGCCTGAAGATATACAAGAAACCAAAATGCTTTGGAGAGCTTCTCCTAGTTGCAGCAGACTACAGGCATTTCTGATGTGCCTGTGATACCCTGAGGAAATAAGACACCAGCAGGCAATCCCTTACCTAAAAAAAACCAGTCTGTGAAGGCTTTGCTTCCACTACAAAATTAAATTTATGTTGGTTTTGAAAAGGTTTTTCTGTCCCAGCATGCATAAGACTATGGGGAAATATTTAACTGAATCTGCTGAGTAAAACCAAAGAGAATCTGCTGGCTCCAAGTTTTGGAAAATTGCACAGTTGTGCCAGCAAAGGCAAGACAAGAGGCCTAAGGTAGTTGCTTCATATAAGTCAGGAAAGAAGCTGACTTAAATTTATCACTCCACCCACACATGTAATGTTTTCTCTCACCCCTCTCAGCTGGTGGGTATGAGAGCAGTTGCTGTGGAAGTTGTGCAGGAGGATGCTGAGAGGAAATGTGTAAAAGTTGCATATCTGCTCCTCTTCAAACCTGTTTAAGATGAGGGATAACTCTGCCCTTTCTGATCGTGCCTGTGTGTCTATTTGAAGAAAATCTGTGGAATTGCCTTTAGCTGTGGTAACCAGACGTTCCCCAGTGAGGATGGCCTTAGGAAGGAATAGACTGACATCTCCCAGATCAGGAGTTCACTGGGTGTCTTGGTAGACAAATTCTTCATTCACTCAGCCGTGATTAAAACATAACCCTTAAAATTACATTCTCTTTACTTTCCCATGCTGTTTTTTTAAATTAAACTGACTGCCAATTATCATTTGATCTGTTATATGACATATGACTGCACACATTCTGTAATTAATAATTCAGGGCAATTGAATGTGGGTCAAAAAAGCATTTAATACACTCTTCTCTAAAGCCTTTGCATATCAAAATTAATAGAGAATCTCAATTTACAGACAGCTTGGAATGCAGTTCATTGAGCATCAAGAAAACATGCTGATAGAGAGGAAAACAAAAGCATATTAAGGTGCTTCTGTTTTTCTCTTTTATACAGGTAGGTAGCTTTTAATCAGCATGTCTAAATATGAGTGATAAAAATGCAGATCAAAATTCTGGCACTGTGTCTTGGCAATAAATGTACAAATTTATATGAAATTTCTCTTAAAATAAATGAGTAATCAGAAAACTTGGGTATAGATCTGCACTTTCTTAAGATCTAGATGTATTTGCTTGATTCTGTCTCATCTAGGATGTTTAAACCCATCTGGTTTTGGTTGCTTGATTTGGGTTCTTTTTCCCCTTTCAGAATCAATGACATGGTCATTGTCAAAATACAGATCCTTGTTTGGCTCCTAAATGGAAAATTCACACTGAAAATCCTGAAATTTAATTTAATTGTAAAGGTCATTTTATCATCTCATTATGTACAGTCGAGTTAGAAGTGTACCACTGTGTTTAGTTTTCTGTTAACCAATTAAATTGATGTATATTTGCTTGAGGTAGTTAATAACAGTCTCAATGAGACACTCCTAACAAATGAAAATGCTGGTTTGTAGCGTAGTGGGAATTAGAAATTAATTTTTATTCAAGATTCTAAAACGCTTCTTGAATAAACCAGTGAAAATATATCACAAGTTTATTAGGAATCATGTAAGTATCATTAGAAATTGAATTTCCCTATAGCAGACATGAGCCTACTTTAGTTTTGAAAAAAACCCACAGAACTGTTGAAACAGTGTTTTGTTCTCATTCATGTTGTGATTTATTTGAGTAACAATGCTGTCATTAATTTTAATAATTGATGCAACCAGAGCTTTATGCTGTTAGTGACAGTTCATTTCAAAGCCATGCATAATGTTAACTGTAAGATCACAACATCTCAGTGGAAAAATCCACTTTTTTAATGCTCTGAGGATTTCTCAGCCACATCCAGCTGTACAAAATGCAGCTGTACCAGAATTTCCTTTTGGGTGAAGCAATCCATCTCCCCCCTGCCTCTTGTTTGTGTTTTTCTCTCAGGGCTGTTGCTTGGTTTCTTGCAGATAAGAACTGTCACTGGTGCATATTGAAAATATTTATAATTGATACATGTGCATAATTGGATTCATTGGTGCATTCAGAAAACCAGTTTCAGGTGTGCTGGTCAAGATTTCATCTTCCTCTTTCTTATGCATGATCCTGAGAGCGAGCTTTAGGGAATTGTCATTAACAGCCAAAATTATAGCCTTTGGTTCTGTCAAGACAATCTAAGCATTTCATACAACAGTTGAGTGGCTCTTGCTGAGGAGGTGTAACAACAATGTCTTTGAGCTGTTCATGTATCTTATTTTTTCTGTTTCTCATCCTTGATTCTGTATCTTCTCAGACATGGGGTTGGAGGCCAACTGAGAGTCTGGTGGATTTGTGGTGTGGGGTTTTTTGTTTTTGTTTTTTGTTTTTTTTTTATGTTGATGCAACCGTAATATTCACCAAAAAAATCATTCTGTTTCTTTTATTTTAAATGAGTTTTTTCAAAGTACAGCACAGAACTCCTGGCTGAAAAGCGGGGGCCCAGAGGGACACGATGAAAACATTGGGAACAGTTGCAGAAAGCAGCAATACTAAAGAGCCTGGATTCAGTGGGATTGTCTGGGCAGGACACAGAAAAGATAAAGGGTTGCATCTACAATAAGCCAGTGCATTCTAAACAAGCACCACAAACATGCTTTGTAGAAGAACAAAAAAAAACAAAAAGAAAAGTATTAGAAATAATAAATATGCAGCGAAAGAGAACCACCCCATGGGATCTTATAGTAAAGACTCTTGTATGAAAATATGGGAGTACATTGAAAACCACATAGGTAATGAAAATATCAGAGTATAATTCTAATAGTTTGATTCAACATGTAAAAGTGATCTACAAGGCTGTCTTAGACAGGAAAGGCTGTTGAAATTAAGCCAGCTCGGTTTTCTTTTTTTTTTTAATGGAATGATTTGCCTGTGCTGTGGGATCCCTACCTGTCTGTACTGTAAGGTCTGTTGGAACACCACGCTCCAGTTTCATGCTGAAGAAACCCCGCTCTGTTGGCGTGTATAGAGACGTTGATCTTCAAACATCGCCCCCTTAAAAAATTGCAGTGTCCTTACCCTTCATTTTCAGTATAAACCAATTTACATCTTTCCAAATCAACTTTGCAAAAGCGTGGTAGCACCAAGCACATCCTCGGATCTTGTCCCCTGGATTCCGTGTGTGTGCCTGTGGTAGTGCTGGCTGCATGATCTATTTGTTGCTAAAAATGAACTGGCATTGCAGGAATCTGGTGCAGTTTAGTTGTCAAAATGCTATAGTAATAGATGATTGAAATATTAAATACTGTAGTTCAGGATAAATATTTATATTTATTATATAATTTATTATATTATAGTTTTGGTGCCGTTCTGCCTTAAGGGAAACAAACTCCAAGTTTAACAGCTTGATTCGTATTTGTTCTTCTCTGTTCCTCCTGTATGTGAGCTCAGTCTCTTGAATATCAAGTGGCTTTGTTACTAAATGCTTTTAGCTGCAAAGCATTCCAGCATTGATGTTTCTGGCCAATAGCTTAACCTGCTTCTTTGCCCACATTCCAAAGACAGCCAGATGGTTCCATAATGTACGTCAATATTCGGGCATAAAACTCACTTCAGTGGCGCTCTGCAGTTCCACACTGGCAGATCCCAGGGCAGTGTTTTCAGAATAGTGATTACTTCAGAGGAAGCTGCTTTCACGGAACGTGTTTCATGAAGGTAGTTATACCTTTCTTGATGGACATGCATAAAATTGTAAGGCTGCTTCCCTCTTCTTTTTTGTCTAAGAAAATGGTTCAGGGTAACCTTCTCTCATGACAGAAATCCCACTCCGAAAGTTACCTGTTCCCCCAGGAGTTTTAGCTGTGATGGTTCCAGTGCTCTGGTTTAACCATGTAGTGACGGAGATGTTTGGAGGGATGAACAGCGTGAACTCAGGGTAAAGGTTTCAAATAGATGGTGTTATTGCAGGGCTGTCAGTACCTGGAAAAGGGTGGTCACAATGATTCAAGTCAGAGGCTGGTTGGAATGTTGTATGGCAAGCGTGTACAAAGTTATTTGTCAGTGGACACAGGGGTTTTCCACGGAACTCAGCTCCAAGAGCATAGTGGGAACATTGAGTGGTGAAATACTTGTTGTAAGGCACAAAATTAACAGTTTTCCTAATCAAAACATTCCTTCTCTCCTCCCTGCCCCTTAAGAAAAGATTGTCTTCCTATCATTGAAAGGTTGAAATTCATGTGAATCTGTGTGCCTAAGAATTGGGGAAGACAGCAAGATACATCAAAACCAATTACAAAGCTGACTTAGCAAAAATATCTAATGTATTTTTTATGAAGTCTATGGGAAAGTGTTTTGTTGCTGTGTGGTCTTTGAATGTAAAGCTTAAGAAAAAAAACATCTCTAACTTAGGATGCAGCCTTGCTCACGTGGTACCAAACACAAACAGATTAAAAGGGTGCAAGTATGTTGGGTTGACCCTTGCCTAGTTATTGTTCATATTGTCACTGTACCTTCCCAGAATCCTGCTTTCTCTTCCCACCCCTCCAAGCATAAAGAAAATATGAAAATGTTTTCATGAATCAAAGTCATCTTTACCAAGTGAATGTCTGACAAGCACCAGTACTTCAGAAATATAGTACTCCTGAGAGCTGGTGAATCAATAATGATAAAATACTTCTTTAAAGGATAATACAACTTTTTAGACAGTTCCAAATACACTATGCCTTTTTTTATCAATACAGACAGAATAATGATTCTAAATTAAATTACAAAATACCTTGTATTGTTAAAACCTACTAGTCATAGATGTTTTAAATCTGATCTTATATTGTCTTTTTTTTTTTTTTTGTATTTGGAACATGGTATGGAAAAATATTTAGGGGCCTTCTTGTGATCATCAACTAATGACTTCTGATATATTACCTGAAGAAATAAAGGAGCAGAATTCAAGACATTGTAACTTAAACTTGGAAATATAAGTGATTTCCAGAGCCTGGAGGCTAATCACAAATTGCATCAATTTATACTACTACATTAGGATGTAGGAGGAAAGAAATTAAATTTTTACAGGGCAAACTAGTCAGGGTGGGGTGGGGGAAAATGACTCACTCCATTTGAATGGAGTGAGTAAAGAAAGTACTTATGGAAACCCTACTGTGGTTATATTGTGAAGCAACTAAGGTGGAAGTGAGAACAGGCACAGAATTTGAAATGCACCTGAAAGGCCCATCTCTAGGAGCCTCTTCAGATACCCCAAACAGGTATTTTGAGAAATAATGAGCACTTGGCAGTTGCCACTGACAGCACCCAGCAGCTTTCATTCCAAATTAGAAAGGCAGGGAATGTCCTGCTCTGAGAGCTATCTGTGGATTTACTAGCCTGATTTTAGTTGTAACTTATTTTTTACCAGATGATGTTGAACTAAGTGTTTTACTGTGTGAGTTGAGAATTATAAGGACATTTATTGACTGAGCACAAGCTGCCAACTGTGAAATGAATAGGCAATTAAAAGGTTTATTTTTATGTTTCCAGTGTGGACATAAAGCAAAAGCAGTGATGTGGATGAAAAAGAGCCTCAAAACAGGGGTGTAGCATGGTGTTGCCTCAAATGGTGAGGACTCTCAACTATTTGTCTCTTTGTGGGATTTAAATCAGGTCCTTTATCTTTGACAGGTTCTTCATAGGAACTTCTAGCACTCTCCTCTGTCCTTCACAAGCAGAGGTACATTTCTGGCATTAATACAGAATGGGGAAAAAGTCTCCAAAAGGCAGGTCTTGAAAGTGCAATTCCACTAAAATGTTTTTCCTACGGCCGGGTCCTAAATTTACACCTCAAACAACAAGGTGTCTGTGTCAGGTTTAAATTCCCTTTGTATTTCCTCCGTAGCTCACATGTGAAGGTTTGCTTGTCTGGATATTTGCACAGCTCTATCTGGCCTAATGAGGGATATTTGCACAGCTCTATCTGGCCTAATGGGGTTAATTAGGCTGGAACTTCAGCTGGCTGCCTTGTACCTCAGCAGAGGTCAGAGGACCAGACAGAGCACCAGAAATATGTAACTGGAGGACATTATTTCCCCTTAAACATTTCTTGTAATTTTGACTTGGCAAAAAGGCATTTTATGGCAATATAAATGTCTTTTCTTTGGGGGGGAATATTGTATGCTCTGCTGGAACATAAGCTTTTTAACACCTTAGTAGCACTAGAGATTACAGTGCCTGTGGTGCTTCCATGTGGTCCTTGCTAAGTTCTGGAGAATGCTCCAGCTTGTGCCTCTCACCTAAATGGAGTGGGATACAACCATCCCAATGGGAATGGTACCTAGACTCTATTATTTTTCTGAATTAATTAAAAAAAACCCTTAAATAAATAAAATCACCTTTGCTAATGGAGAGGAGATAGAGCAAGTATTCCTTTATGCTCTAAACTGAAGGCAAAGTTTCAACTTTGTGTTGAGCACATCTTCGGGTTGGTAACACCCAGTGCAGCTGTAAGGATGGACTGCTCTGCTGCAGTTTCTAAAATAAAAAATTTCCCCAAAGCACTACACAAAGTCTACTATATTGTAGAAATATTTTACCTGCATTACTTTGGAAATGTTCCTATCTCCTTTCTGACAACACAAATCATAACTCGTAACGGACAGGGGAGGTCCAGACTGAACCCACATCACTTCAGTCAACTGACCCAGCTGCTTAATTTAAGAGTGGTATTGACAGTCTCTTAGTAGTGTCAGGGCAAAGAAACAAATATGTTTCAGTTCAGAACATTGTCCAGTTAACTTCAGAACTGTCAACTGATTTGATTTTAATGCTGACTTGACTTCTCCTGGAAGTGGCTGTGTGGTGCTTACTGGCTGGCTGGGGTTAAACCACGACTCAAGACCAGAAATCCTTCCTGAATTTTTTCTCTTGGCAGCAGTGTGTTCTGCTATTAATGACTGGTGAAGGCGGTGGCTCAGGAACATGTTCATTAAATTATCTCTGCTTAAAGGAAGCAGAAGGCAACTTTTTAGAGCACAACTTTCCTTTGAGTCTGAAGACAAGTACAGGCCATGTTCCCCACATCAAGTTTCTGTTTAGTCATTCTTTTTAAACTTAGTGTAATTGTACAGTGGTTTCTCTGCAAGAAACAATGAATCCATATGACTGAATACATACCAGGTTTAGCTAATATGGACAAATATCTCATTTTTCCTAATATTGGACAGTTAAAAGTCCATTCCCTGTAAGACAATATATACTTCTTTTTCCAGTTTGAAATTTAAGTAGTTAAATTCTTAAGATAGCTTTCAAATCCTTTGTCACATGCTTTGGCACAACCATTCAGCCTTTCCTTTCTCTATTCCTCCTTTTTAGTAATGGAAATATATTGTTGGCTGTATACAGATGATTTTATGTGTTGTTTATTAAGTGTGCAGTAGAAATTCTGAAAGAAGTATAGTGCTAGGGTACATTAAGTTGGAGTATTCTAAATTCTCTTAAAGTAGTTTTGGTAAAATAAATTTTTTTTATTTTTTATTAAAAAGAGGAATTATTGCCCTATGGTGTTTAAATGATGGTTATATAGTACTGAAGACTTTCATGTTTATGTACCTCTGCACCTTTTGTGTTTGTCAGAGTTTTATTATATTGTGGAATAACCAGCAAGCATAGCACTTTTCAGTAGGTAATGCTGCAGTGTAGTACATATGAAATTAAGTACATGAGTAGGATAGAGAATTTTGAAGTATCTTAAGAAGTAATTTTATTCTATTTTGGCATTTTAAGACGCGAATAATGGTTCTGGACATCTGGTGTAAGCAAAGGGCTGCGATATATGGAAAAGGACTGCCTCCCCTGGAAGGACTTCAGGTGTGTCTGGATTTCCTTAGTTCCTTGGTTTAAAAGAAGTTGTGATAATAATTTCAAATCTTAGTCTTTTAAACTTTGCTTAATGAACTTCTCATTGGAGAGTGTTCTTATTGATGTTAAATGAGCTCTAGAAGTTTAAACCCGACTGTTGTGCCCGAGATGTACCAGGAGCCACAGGCTGAAGTGCAGAAGATGGATGCAGGTATTGTCAGCTTTCCATTGCCAGAGCAGTCATACAGGAAAAAATCTCTTTGTACGAGCCTGTGCAGTATAACCACACTGCCCAAGCTGTTCTGTTCAAACAGACTGAACACTGGGTCTGTCTTCATATATGTGCATTTAGTGGAATAGGTTGTAAAAGTAGTAGAACAGAGCAAACGGTGTGAATCCCTTCCGCTGCTCACCTTTGCTCACTAAGATAATAAGCAGTGTATGGGGAGGATCAGTTCTCATTCTGAAACCGGGCAAGTGTGGTGTGAAAATCAAGATTTAATCTCTAGTCTCTTCATTTACAGCATTGTTTCTACTGGTACACGACTAGTTACCAAGACTTTATTATTTAGCTTCATATTTTAGTAAGTATAATGATGACTTCTATCTTATCATGAGCCAATCAAAGAATATGGCATGTGGCAATATTTTTAATGGCTTATGAATATGGAAATCTGTATGAGTTTCTTGTTAGATAAATGAGGACAAAATTATTTATCACTTGTGTTCCTAAAACTACCCTTGAGATACCCCTTGTATCAGATGCAGATATACAATACTGGCAATATCAGTAATGAGGCATTTAGAAAAAAAAGCAATTTCCCTGTTACTGTGCTACTGCGTTATTTTTAATGCTGCACAGAAATTTTTGGAGATGACAGCCAAATACAATTTTAGGAATAGAGATGAATGACTTCCTAAAAGCAGGCCTGATTTTTCATCAAAACTTAGGTAGGCATGATGGTGTTGGGTGACTGGCAGCATAGAATTTTGACTCATACATTACAAGAAGCCAAGAGACAACATTTTACAGTGCACAAAAACTATAAAAAAAATCCCCACAATAACAAAACACAGTAAAAATAGAGTAACAAAAATATAAATAAAAGGTATTGTAATTAAGGTAAACAGATGTAAGTTTGAGGGGGAAGTTGTGTTACCCTTCTTTCAATTGTCTACAAATACTGAGAAAAAGTTTGAAAATTGCAAGCCTCTGATAATTTTTTTTGGTGAACTTCCCCTATACTCAAAGGTAGGTAAGCCCTAAATTTGTGGGGAGGATATATTAACTCTGTATATTGTTTTAGAATTGGAATAGTTTCTACAGAGTACAAGTTTGAAATGCCGCAATCCGGATATTATTTCTAAATATGGATTGTTCAACTCTTTTGATGTACATGTGGAAAGACATAGCCAGGCCGTACTCCAGTGTGTTTTATGGCTTTCCTGTATCCTGGGTACCATTTAGGACATTTGATCCCCAGAATGGCATGTAGGATTTGAGTAACAAATGTATTTAAATTTGGTAACTTGGGCAAAGGAGCTTATATTGTGCTTGCTGTGACAGTGCCAAGGAAGAATACAAACTGCTTCATGCTCCAGCCACATCTCTAAGTATTGCCCTGGTCTGCATAAATGTTACCTGTCTCTGCACAGAGCTTTGCCATGCGGTTTTCTCTGCCCTTCTCCCTGCTGCTCACTGCTTGGGTTTTTGATTGTATCTTCGTGTTAACATTTCTGGACTACTTAGAAGTACATTTGGATCACTGAAAAATAATCTACATGTAAAACAGTTGATTTTGTCCACTAGTTGAACTTCCAATCTTTCCAGAAGACCATTTATCAGTGGCAATTAATAGACTGTTTGTAATGGATTAAGCAAAGATAAATCCTCTCTTGAGCACTCAGTTAGACCCCCAGTGAAGCTTTATTTCGTGGTCCTTTTAAAGTTTTCCTAAGCATGGAGATTAGATGTGATTGCTGTCTTTATTCTGGTACATCCCGTTTGTTCAAATAAAGTGTTTTAAAATAGTTCATAAGCTACCTTTTGATACGTAGCTTGTGTTGTCTCTGTGAAGTGGCTAATTATTTCCCCTAATGATGTGATTTAATGGTTAAATGTTTCAGTAATAATGTCCTACCTTAAAAAGATTTCTTGCCTCCACTCAGGGCTCTCAGTTGACTTCCATGAACCAAAATAAAAAAATCATTCAAGTGGGATATCAACAGTAGCAGCTGTCACTGACTTCTCATTTGCATCTGTTAATAACTCAGATGATTTCCTTATCAGACATCATCTTTCATGTGTATGAAATCGTAATACCTGCAGCTCTTAAATAGTCCTAGACTCTGACAAGATTTATAGCATCTATGAACTCTTTGATGACTGGGACAGATAATTAAGATGTCTTGATTCCAGTTGTCTGAGAACTTTCTCTGCAGCCCAGCTCGAGTTGGACAGACCAGAGGAGCTAGTGTAGATTTTATTTCCTAGCAGTGTAGCAGACAGTGGATAAAAAATTCACTTAAGAGAAGCAATTTCCTCAAGTGTCCCTGTCATCAGTTTCAGCAGAAAAGCTAAAAGCTGAATGAAAATACAGACCGTGTTTTAATTTGGATGAGTTTTTATGATTTATCACTGAGTCACACTGAGGAGACAAAAGACAAATAGCAAATATATGTGGAGCTGCTTGTTTATGAATCTTGCGCCTTCCTAAGCACTCAATAAACTGATTGTGTAATGAATAAATGTATGTTTCCAAAGAAATGAAATGAAACAAACTGGATTAGTTTATTTTCTGGGAGTGTTTCTCCCATAGAACCTTCAAGGAATGTTTGACACTGAAAGGATTTCTCAGAGCTATCAGATATGTATATATGCATATACATACATATATTTTTCTATATACACACAGTTTCTCCTTTCCCTGTAGTTTCTCAAATCTGAACATAAAATTCTGTGAATATAACAGGAAGTTCATGGCAACTGTTTAAAAAAATAGTATATGAAAAATGATCCATCACTGCAAAAATACTTATAGACAGCTTTTCTGGAGCCAGAGGTTTTTATCATGTTCTGTATTTTGAACTTTTTTATCCCTTAGCATAGAGTCAGTAAATGAGGCTGGTGTAGGAGCAAAGCCTGAAAGTATGTTTGAATACTCTCTTAAAAACAAGACTGCATCAGGATCCCAAAGTACTTGGGTTTTCAGCTTGAACAGGTTAATTGGAAACCTGTGTCGATCATCTTTCAAACTAAAACCTACTTGTGTAAATCCTTGTCAAGAAATAAGAAATTATGTCATTTTGAAAGGCTGTTAAACTGTGGAGGATTTTAAGAGATTTAGTTCTCTTCCCTTAAGCATCTCTACTGTGAAGCCAAGCTACCAGTTGTGGAGCACAGCTGCAGATAGGACTCTCTCCTAAGACAGTTACAAGCCTTTTGAATTAATAAGAGTGTAAGTTTGAAAATGCTGATGAATTTTCTGTGAGCAGCATTCAGGTTTTGATCTGAGTGCACTTTACAGATGTCACAGCAGAGGATTTTTCTCTGTCAGCTGCCTTTTGCTCATTCAGAGGTATCAGGTTTTTCTCTGCACAGGCAGAAGCTGTCCAGCACTGCAAAGAGAGCAGTGTTTAAGTCTCGTATGACAGATGCCAAAGGCATCAGTAAAAGTACTTGCAATCTAATTTTGTTAAAAGTACATAGTGGTGGTACGTATTTCCAATGCTGAAACAACTGGGCTCAAGACAAAAGGATGAGAATAAAGTGTATCCTAATCTTATATTCCTTCTAGGCTATGGGCTGGCTTTGGGCAAAGACTGGCTGGATGTGTCGATATAAACTCAGACAGCCAAATTTGCATCTATCTTTACTTCACTACCCAAATCATCCCCAGCTGCATTTCCCTAGGATTCATGAGACACTCAGCTCAGTGGTTGTCATGCTTAGGAGAGCTGCATCCTGGTGGTTTAGAAAGTCCCAAATCTGGCACTTTGAAGTGCTTGACTTCCCAAGGCCATCAGTGCTCCTTTGATGTAGACTGGTCAGCTCAGGAACTGTCTGGGAGCAGTTCAGTGTGTCATTGCTGGGGGTTGGTGCTGCTTTTCAGAAACACTAAGTCTTAATAACAAATAGTTATGCTCAATAATTGTGAAAAAGGCAGACTTTTTGGCATTCCCTATTAGACTGTTAATTCCTAAACTCAGGCTTTGCATTTGTGACATCTGATAATTGCTTGCTTGTAATTATGGTGAGCCCTGTGGTTGGTCAGAATTTCAAGTATGTTTATCTTTCTTTGATTCCATAATAAGTTGATTGCTGCAGTGACATTTCCTCAAATCTTTGTATCTGTTCTTTAGGTCTGGGTGTTGATAGGCAGTCACCTATGTTCTCACACTGTTGGGAGTAAACTTCTAGTTCTTTGATCAGAGAGATATGAAATTTGTTGGTAATAGTCTTTGAAGATTAGAGAGCTAGGAGGAATTCTGAATTTTGAAGTCTGGCTTAACAGAGATTTTTTCTGTAATCGGAGTGAGTTTAAGAGAGGAAAAAAAAAAGAAAAGCCAGGGAGTAGGAATGGCACATCCTTTATAGAGATTTAATGACTTCCAATAATCCTCAGGGAAAAGTCTTTTCTCTTCTGCCATTTTTTACTTTTCATTTGTCTTTATTTTCAGCACTTCACACTCCTCTTTCCAGTAGTAATCTGTTGAGTTTGGAAGTCTTTGCTATTCACTATTATAGAATAAATGCTCCATCCATTCATCCATCTTTCTGTAAGATACAGACACCTCCTGTAACTTCATTCCTCCCAACACCCCCAACTGAGACAAGAAAAGGAGAGATTAATGTTTCACAGAAATTCTGGTTTGATAGTGGAAACTAACTGGAGGAAGTTGGTACTGCCCATCCTTCTCCTCAGAGACACATAAAATTGTATGCAGTCCTTATTGTGTCGAACTGCATTAATTTCCAGAATCCAGATCTCATAAATAGAAAGACTGCGTTTCTCTCCATGACTCAAATACTAATGACATTGAACAACAAAATTGTTAGGGCTATGCTTACAGAAATGCACTGAGAGCTTACAGGCAGACTTCAGCAGCAGTAGGTAGCTTAAGAGGAGATTGTGTGTTTACACTGTTTTTTTCTTGTTATTGATGGATTATATCTCCATAACTGATGTATCCAAAGTTCATATATCCTTAGAATGGAGCAGCAAACAGAACAACTGATAAATTTCACATTTGTTTCAAAAGGAGGTCACTTATTTATAATGCAATTCTTTGAAGCTTTCTTCTCTGGCAGAGTGGAAAACAGCTATGTTGTTAGAAGACTGAAGGAATCGGTATTCACAGGATCCTGCCTGTTTGACTGTCTTGTGCTGAACTGCAGTGGGGGGGGCAAAGAAAAGCACGTAGCTCTGTATGTAGCCTTGTGGTCTGACATCCATTCCTAGTGCTGTCAAAGAGCCCCTGGAAACCGCTGCTGGGTTGGTTGAAAAATTAACTAGTTACTCATTGCTTATTAACATTTTGCATATCCAAGATAGAACAGTTCATTGTTATTCAGCAGATGAAATAACCAGTCCCGCTCTTCTCTTCCACATGAAGTCTATGTCATTTTCAAACACAAAGATTATTTGTTGCTACATATGATTGATAATTCAGGCTCTTTTGCAAGCAGTGTTTCAGTATCTGTTAAGTTTTAACTAAATACTACCTTTCTGTGTTTCAAAGAGTGTTTAATACAGTATTTTCTGGAGAATGTTTCCAGGTGGAAAAAACTGGGGTTCCTGAACACAACTAAATTAAAGTTTTAAAGGAAAAGTTGTCAAACTGCTGAACAGCACTGTGGATCAGGTTTAGACTGGTGGCACTGGCAGCTTCTGGGTGTGAATGGACACAGGGCACTTGCTTGAGCAGTCCTCACTTACCTGCATTGTTGGTAAACCTTAATTTATAATCATTCAAGCTGTAAGTGATATGTTTGGCCTGCTGTGAAAATAGTTCAGCTTTCCTTCCGGTCTAAGACCCCAAAAAATGAGTATTTGGCATTTGCAATGGAAACAAAAAATTTTGTGAACTGCTTTTAAAGAATTGAAGCGTTTCATGCAGCCTCTAGATCCCTCATACCCTCACTCAGTGTGCTTTACAGGAGTGGCTCAGGCTTCACCCTGCACCTGTTACACACAAGTCTCATCATTTGGCACCCATCTAATTAGACAAAGACTACAACTTGGCTGATGGAGTTTGCAAAATCAAAATCTTAGTAATTTGGTTCCATGCCTATAGTTATTGGAATCAGCAGTGTTGCAGTAGGGAATGTCTGAATAAAAGACAATATTGAGAGTTATCTCTAGATTAAGCCTGTTTGCAGGTTTTTATTCACAGCTGGTTCGTGGAAGCTCAGCAGCACTTACGGACAGCAACATCTAACTAAAAATGTCCCTTTAAAAAAACCCTTAAAGTAATAACTTTTTAAAAATCCTTTACAGATGTCTAAGCACTGTAGAAAGATGGATAAACCAAAGTGTTGAAATATGAAATAGTTACTTTGCACTTACTTTGTTTAACCTCTTCACTACACATAGATATTTCTTTTTTTTTGGTCAGTACCATGATATTGTTTAGTGAACATTTTTTTCATTTTGTGGAAGTTCTGGTGGGGGTATCATTTAGTACATTGGCAGGGTCCAAAGAAAGCAAGGTAAGAATTAGCAAATATGAGACAGAAGAAACAAACTGGGTTTGACACTGAAATAAGTTTGGTTTAAATTGTCTCCCAACTAATGACACAATTAGCTATTCAAATAATGCTGTGTATTCTTATGAGGTAGTCCAGTTGTAAAACTGGAAGTGGGATATGGTTTGGTCATGGATTTCAGCTTAATGAAGAGGAATCTGGGAACGCTCTACTGCTTCTGTCCATCTTCCCCTTTAGGTAGGTCGTTGTCCTTTGTCAGCTTGTTTGAATTCAGTGGAACATCTTCAGTGGGAGATCATCTTCCCTGTCTTTAGACATTCAGAGCATGGAAATGAGGAGATGACCTAATCACCTCACGCTTCTCTTCTGAGCCATAAATAGAAATGGGTGTTTCCACAAAAATGAGGTGAATCACAGCCCTGACAGAGGTTTTCTTCCTGTCAGATTACTCTGAATAGATAAAAAGATCTTTAGGCATTGTCATTTTCCTTATGAAATAGGGGACCTCTGCCCATCTTCACATCAAGTTTAGCCTGACTTAGGGCTGTAGCAGAAATATGGAGTCCTAACCTTGTGCCTGGTCTTCCCACCAGTGTGTAGTGACTCAGCAGTGTCAGTCAGATCATTTCAGTGATCAAACCCACAATCCCTCAGAAAAACCCAGCGGGATTAGGCTGGGTGGAGGAATAGAACTGTCCTGTTCAGCAGATAGGTGCAGTTGGATGAGGTGATTGTGGAAAAATATATCCTTAGGCTCCTGACTTCAGTCCTCAGCATCTAACCCAAGGCACATGTGCAACAGATGGTAGGCTCTCTGAATTTAATGTGCAAGTGCTATATTTTGTGTGCTTTAAGTAAGAGATTGAGTGGGCGAGCACCAGAAGGGAAGGCTTCTTTTCACCTTCTCTTGGCTCGTGTGTTCTGGGTTTTGAAGCAGCTGTGCGTGTCTGGGGAGGGGGAATGCACAGACTGGAAGGAAGATTGCAATTCCACTGGCAGATGGCTGAAAAAAAGCAAAGGAGCCTCTGTGCAGTTGAGAACTGGGAAATGGGAGGGGTCCCTTCTAGGAATCAAAACTGTTGTGACAGGAAGGTGCATCTGGGGAGAGAACAGTGGAGGGGTTTACCTCACCTCAGGCTCTGCAGGTTATGGGATTTGAAAGAAAGATGGGAAGAGCCACACTGGACTCAGACATTGCATCGAATGTGTTCTGTTTCACTCTGCTCCCTGAGCCTTGGGGTTTTGTTTGCAGTAGTGGGGACTTTCAGAGGATTTTGGAGTGCTTTTTTTTCAATACAGGGCTACTTAATACTAAAGTTTCTGTTGGTTTGTGGTCATGTTCCCTGTTCTGGTAAATGAGGCTTTGACTGCTTAGTTCTTGGCCTTTAGTGTATCGTACCAAGTCTCCAAATACCCACAGGTTTTTATCTTTTTTTGGGAACAGTAATTAGAGTAATGTTTCTCCCCCATGTACTTTTCAAAAGGTATCTTCTTGTTTTTGTTAAATACATGGATAAAATCAGCTGAAATCCTGTTTTTTGTGGTGTACAATTCTGTACTTCTCAGTATTGCAGAATTCAAAACTCATTTTATACTTTGTCCTTCTGCAGAGTACGTATATTGGATGGCAAGCTTTCAACAGCTTTGTAAGGTTATATTTATGGATCATTTCATTAAGCTAAGGTGAGTCTATTGCAATTTAAAATACCTGTCTTACAGCTAAACTCTCACAGGCAAACTCAAGATGCTGCTGTTACAGGGTTTGAAGACACCAGCCCTCCTATCAACACTAAACAACTGGGAGTCTGTGATCTTGGCTCTGTGTTTGGGTTTGTATCTATCCAATTTTTTCAGTTCTTTTGAGGACAAATGAGTGTCTCATTACTGAAAAGAGCAGCTTGACACCTGGCTTCATTTATATTACAAATCTGGCCACCTGAGTCTTGTACATATGATTTCTTGAGGGCGCTGAGCAGCAGCATCATTCAAAGTCACTCACAGCTGATGTTTCTATTCTTCTTAATAGAACTGTCAGCTGGAAGCCTTGTAAGTTTGGGAAGAGGGTTAACTGGAATAGCTAAAACTAGATGTAGATGGCAATGAATGCTTCCATCATCCTAGAAAGCCCAGCAGATTTTTGTCTGAGCAGTAAATGAATTAGGTGTACATCTGCAAGTTGTCACAGTCTCTTAACAGCAAAAACCCCCATAAAGGCTTCCATTGACTTGTCTAATTTTATTAGCAAGTATTTTTATTAGGTACAAAGGTTTATACCATTTATTTCACATGCTTGTAAAGGTTGCTGTAATGACCCAAGCAAAAATTAAAGTATCTTGCATATTTTGTCCCTTGACTATCTCTTTACTCTCCTGGAGAAATCATATTTTTGGTAATAAGAATAAGTTGGTCTCTCTTCTCATTCAGAAATTTGAGTTCTGGTCAGTAAACCAGTTTTATGAACAGTTGTTTCATGATGCATCCGTTGGGCAGGAGAACTGTAGAAAAAAAATCAATATGGATATTTTTGGACTAAAGTACAATACTTTCAAAAGAATTTCTGTTTGTGTGTTTTTTGGTTTTGGTTTTTTTTTGTTCTTAGCAGTGCTTGAAACCGAAATATACTTGAGCTTTTGAAATCAAAACATGGATTAAATGTTAGATAGTAAGGGGGGGAGTGTCTATGGAATAGGCTGTTCCAAAACTTCTTCCTGTAGGATTAAGAAGTAGTTTGGAAAGGACCTATGAATGTCATCTAGTCTAACTCCCCACTCCGATTCCCTGTACTTATTAAATGTAAAATGTTGTACAACTTGTAGAGATTTACTGATTTCTAGAATCAATTTATTGTATCCAAACCATCCCTCTTATTCTTTATGTCTGCAGCTGATATCTCCTTCCTCAGTGACAGGGGGTGATACAATTCTCTTGGCTGCTATTCCTGCTCCCAGCCTGTCTCCTGGGCTTCAGACTTGCTCTCTACTGTTCTTTTTTGGAAACAAACTCTGGGTTTGTTTGGTTGCTTTCTTAATTCATATTTATAGCCAGATGGGAAGGGGGTGTGAGTGAAATTTCTAAGTGATTTCAAGTATGAAATGGAAATAATTGAGAAGCTGAAACATTTTTTCACTATTTCTAGTGAAAAGATCCTTTTCGTTAGAGAGCTTATTTTATTTTTTTTTAAATAAAAATTATATTGACAGAAAATACACAGACCGGGAAGAAAAAAAACCCCAAACTCAATAAATTTTGTCAAATATCTATTTGTTACAACACAAATGAAACAATAGTTTACCACGTCCAGGATAGATTGTAACCAGAGGGAGAAAGAAATGACAATATACTCAGGACTGCTGATATTAAGTAGTAGTGTTAACTTTGATTGTGGCTAAAAAGGTACACAAACCTGGTGTTATTTGCTCTTGAATAAGCTTTTTTTCCCAGTCTGTTACTCATGTTTTATTTTTCTATTAGTAGATGCAAATACGTGTTAGTATAGGGATTCAGTCCTCATCATCTGTTTCGTAGATTTATGCCATTCCATGTTGGAACTTCTATGGAAATCTTTTGTGTGGAAACACAAAAGTTGTTTTTTAGGTTTTATGACCAAGCTAAGCATAACTTATTATTATGTAATAATGCAACAAAATATGGTTCAGTAAGTACAAATATCTGTGATAGGGTGAAGTTCACACTTGCTGTGGAGGGACCGTGGAACATTAAAATGTTGGTAGAGGTGAATGAGTAAAGCAAATAAAATACAGGCCTGAACCAACATCATTAGTCTTTTTTTTCTGCAGGGGGAAAAAATCCAGGAAGCATCATATGCTGTTTTGGCCAAGGGCACAACATTCACAATTTAAGTAAAGGAGAAAAAATGAGAAAGACTCACACTGGTCTCCCTGAACACTTGTAATTTATCACTTGAGATTATTGTCTTTATTATCTAAAGTAAAACAAACATATAATAAGGTGCTCTTGAAGTAAATGAAATCAATTAGTTAAAGTGCATCTCCATTTAGATAGTGATTTATAAAATCTCATCATTTTTTAAATATTTGATATGCATAACATGGTATATATTTTTGCATGATAGTAAACCAGATCTGATTGGACTCTGCAGGTTTTTAATAAAGATCTCAAGTGAAACACCTTGAATAATCAGGGCAAACTGTTGTCTATGACTTTGAGTTAAGAGGCACATTAATATCCCGGTCTGGTGGACTGCAGTCATCAGTGTTAATAAACACTAAAGAACCAACCCAGGTCTCATTTCTTCATTACTTGTGAAACAGCAAAAAAAATTTTGCAGCCCTTTGCAAAATGTCTGTAACTTATGGATAATGCCGTGGACTATCAGTAGATTTTCTTTCAGAAAACTCTATTTACAGTTTATTTACCTCTTTTTTGGGTTGATACGCGATTCAGCACTTTTTTCTATGTTTGGGAGCATCAGGTGCATTTGGATACAAAAAGGGAATTCAATCTATATACAGAGTGTGTGGGAACAAGCTGAGAAAGAAAATAGGAAAGGAGTCAGGTTAATGTATTTCATACATAATGCTAAAGTGTTTGATATAATGAGATAACATGCAAATCAAATTCCATTTCTATTTGCATTTCCTTCCAAAGAACAGATGTGGATTCTGACTCTTGCCCCCCAGATTTTATCATTCCTCTTCTATGAAGGACAAGAGGTCTCAAAAAATTCCAAAGTGGCTAGCTTGGCAGTATTTGCTGATTCTTGTACCACAATATATCAGTTACCAGCAGAATATCTTTGCTAACGAGGTGGCTACTCCAGCCCTTGTTCTTTGTCTCTTCCATAGCTTTTGCAGGGAACAAAAGAACCTCTTTTTCTTGCTATTCTGAAAATTGTCTGGTTTTGTTGCTGGCGTAAATGCGTAACCTCCCGGTCCTGAGCGAAGTGTGCAGCAGCAGCAGCCGGCAAGAGCCCTAACCCAGCAGCAGAGGGAGGTTTGGAGAAACCCCTCCTGGGCTGATGGAGTTCCCTGCAGAGCCACTCAGCCTTCCCTGCCTTGTTGGCTCTGCTGCAAAGCTCACCCCTTCTGTGCTCCAGCAGATTAAAGCTTTGGGGCCAGCTGGGCTTTAACAGCAGGGTCAGTCTTGGAACTACTGACCTGCTTCCTAAGGAAGCCCAAGAAACGTCACAAATGAGTTTATAGCAGTGTTTTTACAGTGTTAGTTAGAGGTTAAATAGAGAGAGAGAGACATAATTCATGAGAACATAAAGAGAGTCTGAGAAACAGGTCAGGAAGAAGTCATGATTTTGAAGATTTATATTTTTGCTGTCCAGAAGAGAAGCCTGTTTCCATATAAGCCTTTTAAAATAGAATAAAGAAACCTCACAGGACATTTAAATTCTATTTAGTTGGATAATTGTTTGGTATAATTTTTCTTCTATAAACTTACAAATGCAAGTCATTAAACATGAAGAAAAAATGTTTCTGTATTTGATTACACAAATGCTGTCACCCTCTCAGCCCACCCAAACATATGGACACTAGTGTATCAACAGGCAAAATTGTGACCTCAAAAAAATGCTAATTAATAATGTGTTAACTTTGCAGATACAACTAAAAATCACGCTTTGGATCACACTGTTGCCAGTCTGAAGTGTTAAAAATTATTACTGGCTGGAAGCATGAGGGTTTTCTTTTTTTAAACTAAAACCTGTTTGTTTGCCATGTCTATGTAGGCATATTAGAGTTCACTCCAGTTTTCCTTTCTAGCCTTTTGGAATGGAAATTTCACTTTACTGTCTAAGCTAATTCAGTATCAGTCACAGGAATATGAGGATCAGAAATTTTATAAGAGAAATTTGAGATAAGTGCAATTGCCTGGTTGTTGGTAATGCTGAGGTAACTGAAGGTAAAGAATTTACCATAAACAAGAAAGGAGAGAAAACCTCAAATGTGAGTATTGCTCTTCAAAGAAATATGTGCTGTTTCTGGAGTTACACATCATGATATGCAAAACTATTGTAACACCTTGCAAACAAGGTATTGTTCTTCATGCAGTGCAATATTGGCACCTAAACTCGGGTTTACTGGTTGTTCCTATGTAGCTTTGTTCTGCAGTTACTGAAGACTGCTAAACTTGGCATAGTGAGAAAATAAGCTTGTGAAAATCCAGTGTAAATTATTTTTTGCAGTATTCCTCCAGTGTATGAATACTGCACAGAATGTTCCCACATATGACCTTATTTTTGTTTGTGTAACCCTGGACAGGAACCACTACTGCATCTGCTGAGACACCAGCAGTGGGACCCAGCACATTATGCTGGTGCTTTATTTTAATCATGCTAAGAGGCATAATTACTGTAGAGTCCAATTTATTCATGAGGTCAATCTTTGATATAGATCTCGTGGAAGTGATCCTATCCTCTGTTGCAAGTTTGAGTATCTTTGTGACATTTGCACGTTTAAACAAACATATTCATTATTCCCTTAGATTTAATGGGTGTTGAGTGCTGATTTGACTAAATTTTTTTGTAACAAGCTATTTATGTATCTTTGTAACCACTTGCTGTTTCTTTCATGTGTTGTAAGAATATTTTCAGTGTAGTGTAATGACATTTCTTCACAGTCCAGAAGAATTGCTTTTAGAGGCAGCTTTCATAAGATTCTTAAGCAAATGAAAAGATTGAGCACAAGCAAAGAAATGTATTAAGCTCCTTATTTTAATCCATCCTAAATCATTTAAACGTGTGTATATTTGCATGTGAAAGCTGCTGCATTATCATTCTAGTAGAATTGTTGATATAAATAATGCCAGTCACTGTCTACCTTTTATTTTATTTTTAGCTGGAGAAGCCTCTCTAGAGAAACACCAATTCCTATTTAATTGCCTTAGAATTTTATAGATGGAGACGAACCCATTAATCAATCATGCATCACTGTGAACTGATAGGATTGCTGAAATGCCATGTAGTCCAAATTTGCAATCTTAGAAAACATAAGATGGAGTTTATTGTTTTCAGAATAGTCATTCTGTATATGAATCAAGAGCCTTCTTGTTTGTGTTGAAAACCTTTATTTGTTGGAGGCTGCCAATGCCACTTCTCTACTATTATGTTTGCATGTGAAGTAATTACTGCAGCACAGGGTTTGCACTTGTCTGGAAGTGGAATGAGAAATGATTTTCAAAGAAAAATTTAAAGAGGTGAAATTTTGAAAGCTTCAGAGTATCCCAGTTTTTATAATATCCTATTCCCAAATATGGGAAATTGGGAGAATCCTGTCTAACTTTCAGATCTTGTTTTAAATCTCTATTTACAATATGCAGACCAGAAAATTAAAATCTCCTGCCTAATAGTTGTACAACTGCCTCTGTCAGATGTACAGAAGTGCTCTTACTTCTTCTGTGATGTCAGAACTTGCCAAAAATAATCGCTGATGAAGAACTGATTCTAATTACTCATTTTATGTAGTCCATTTTGATTTCTTGAGTTGCACATGCGAGCAAAGATTTGTCTCATCCACTCAAAGTTAGATGGAACTCTGGATTTAGTAGCATTTCCTTTTTTCAGGAAAATGGGAGGGAGAGGACAAGTATTTGCAGCTGATAACAAAGCAGAACTAGCCTTTAGTCAGCCGGCTTTCTGCAGATACTAATGCCTTGAACAGGTTTCAGACTTCTATGCTGATGCTCTTAAGTACCTCACAGAGGAGGAAATCAATCAGGCTTTGAGTTTGGAGGAGCTCTTAGATGGAAATCTTACCCTTGATGACCAGGTTGCCCCTTCAAAAGCTGGCATCTCCACAGCAGAGCAGCCCATGAAAGGCCCAGCAGTGAGGGGCAGCTGCACGAGTGCTCTGCTGAGGACTCTGCATCTGACCCAACATTTTAAAAGGAGAGAAGAAAAGTCAAGAGGAGGAAGGGAGCTCTTGAAAATAATTGTCCCAGAGCAACTTCCAAATAGCCTTTCTCTACCTTCCTGGAAGATTTTTTTTGGTCAGCTTAGTGCTGAAGTAAAGGAGGGGAAGCTTGGGCAAAGTTGCTCATCTTTTTCTTTTATTTTTTTTATGCATGCAGAGAAGTCCTAGAATAAGAGTCCAAAATTGCTCTGAAAAGCCTTTGCACTCAAGCTGAAACTTAGCACATAGCAAGTGACAAAAAACCCCACCAAATAAGGTGTAAAATGGAAAGATTCCCCATTTCAATTATATTAAATGGGTACAGGGGAAACTTAGAATAAAGAGGATCATCCTTGGTCCAGGAAGAAATTAGGGAGTGTTTTCATGCCTCCTTAGCCTGTGCTTTTGTCTGCTGACAGCTTGACTTGATGAAGAACAGAGAAGTTTAATTTGTTGACTTTTACAGCTTACCAAAACTGTAACTATTATTTGATTGTTCTTATCTGTTCTACATATGGCACAAGCAAGTTCAAGGCCCCCTGTCTCAGAGTGTGAGACCTCTGGAGAGTCTGCAGGGCAAGGACCTGCCTTTTCAGTGTAATAGAACTCCAGTTTAGTGAGCTTTGGTTGTGATGGCCAGCTTGTACCAATCCTGGCCTCTGGAAATTTGGTAGTCAATGTAATGCATTAGAAGAGAAGGCCACACAGCTCCGCAGGAGACTTCTACCAAGGTTTTACTGACACTGTTGTCTGCTCCCCTGCAGTGAATAAAATAGCTTGGCAGCTCTGCAACTGATGGTCTGGTTTGCTAATATTTTATACTGTATTGTCTTTATAAGCATGGCACGTTCTTTTCATATTTCATATGGTGTCTTAAAGTTCATCTACTTCACCCAAAATCCAAAACTGCAACGCTGAAAAAGTACTAATAAGGCAACTTGACCAGAAAACCAAACAAAACCAGCCCTTGAACTACTTGAAATCAGTTGTTAGAATAGTTCCCCATGGAACATTACTGTGAATTCTGTTTTTCATTCATTCTTTCAGGCTCCTTTGTATTCAGTGAGAAAAAAGAAATTCAGCTGAACACACCCAGGAAAAAGGTAGGGTTTTTTTTATTTGTGTGGGGTTTTGTTTGTTTGTTTCTTTTATGACCTTGGAAACGTTTTTTTTTTTTCTTGACTGCTTGTATCTTTCTAGAATGAGCGTTATAGACTGATCTGCAGTGTGCCTCAGTAGTGTGCTTTATCTGTCTGAATTTCCATCAATAAAATTCATTTTGGCTTGCAGTTGTTAGTACTTTCTACACTAAGAATCAATGCCCACTGCTAAGTTGTGCCTATTGCAGTGTCCCTTCTGCTGAAGTTGGCATTGCCTTTTTGAGAGCAGTTGTTCTAGATGGAACTAAATAGCATGGAATTTGAAACACCTCTTAAATATTCATTCTTTAATTAAGCATATCATTTTTGACAAATTATATTTTGTATTTCCAATCTATGTATGTCCATCATTCCTTTAGTGGTGGTTGAACTATTTCAGTAATCACTTCCCTTTCTATTGAGTAGCTGAGCAATTAGTTGAATAATCATTCAAGTAATTACTTCTTTGTTGACTAAGAGCAATCTTGATAGTGAAAATCCATACATGTTAGCAAATCAAAATGTGAGAGTTTTTCTGGTTTGCCAGATTAAATGGGTTATATCATGAGGTGGATTGAATCTGTATTATAAATAGATGGGGCATTTCTGTGTCTCCAAATACATTTTAAAAATATGTTTCAAACTGTATGTTGTGTTATTTATTTGTATTGAGGTTAGGGGTAAGAAATTAAGCATCTGTTTGTTCTTTTTGGAGTAGAAACATCAGTGAATACTGCAGTGATTGAGCTGTTCTCACATTTGGTAGCATCTCATCCTCCCTACATTTCTTGAACACGAAGCATATGTGAAATTTAAAATTGAGAGAAGCTCAAGAGCATTTTCCTATTATGTATATATTAGATGCACGAGTATAACATGTATATGAACTATTGTACTCTACAGAAGGCCTAATTCATTGGTGCAACAGACTGCACACAAATATCTGGGCACTGCATGTACCACCTGGAATTTGTGGGGCTGTACCAGCATTTCTTTTGTATTGTGGACCATAAATATGGATTCAGCAATTTGCTTTCCCTTGTCCCTGTGACAGGCACTGTGACAGCACTTTATTGGCGTGTCAGAATATTTTTTGACTCAGATCAGTTGTAAAGAAAAGGCAAACTCCTTGAGCTGGGTAGCCCAGTCATTTTCCATGATTAGAAACTCTTACACCAGAAGTATTGGATTGTCCTTTAGAGCAAGACAGCTTGAGGGCTGAGAATGTTGAGCTTGTGAGGCTCATGCAGCTCCATATGCAGACTTAGCCCAATGGGTTTCTGTGAGAGAATTGCTCATAAATTAGTATATGAGAATCACCAGCACTCAAACCTCCACACTTGATTCAGTAGAGCTCTTCAGCACAAACTTAAGTGATATAGAGCATGGGGACTTCAGAAGGATGCTTGGTTGTCAGTGGAATGAGGCTTTCACATCACCAGTAATGGGAACCTTTTTGTCCATATACTTGCACTGTGCTTGTAGGAAGCTCAGAGCCTTATTTATGGCTTTCAAGTGTGCTTAAAACCCAGAAAAATTTAGCTACTGATGCTCCCCACCCCCATCCTCGATGTGCAAGATCTGGTTGAGGGTATGAGACAATAGACTTGGCTTTGTGCAGCCTTCAGCTGGCCATGTAGTCTATATGCTGTCTTCTGGTTTCCTCATAGCATAAACTTGAGTTTATTCTGTGATTTTAAGAATCATCCAACTTGCCTCCTTAGGCATCTTAGGCATCATGTATTTGAAAGCTTGCTCATGGGTGGGCTTTGAAAATGCTGTAGCATTTTCACAACACAAAGAATATTACTGAAGCATGGTCATGGTATGAGAAGTTCACAGCACTTGGCAAAGTCTCTTTCCAGGAATTGTTTAGTGAGTGTTCTTTTGTGACTAACTCTGACAATGTGACACTTGACAATCTTTACCTTGACTGTGTGCTGTTAGTGTACTATCAACTATAATATCCTCACAGTTTGCATTTCCTCTTTAAACCTTTAAGGTATGTCAAACCCCAAACAATATTTCATTCATGAGCAGATGTGTTTTGGGATTATCACATGTAATGTGAGGGACTACAACAGCTCCAACACTGATTTACGGGGAAAGCATAAGCTTATTATCTTAGTAAGTGACAGTCTGTGGAAGGGACACAGAAATCCCCCCAGATAATGGCTGGAGTTCTTTGCAGGTGTCAAGGATTTGTGCCAAGCATTCGCATTTGCAATAGAGCTGCCTGATAACTTACTGTATCTGAGTTATCTGTGTGTTGCTGATTAGTTTGGTCTTTATATAAAGACATTTGCAAAGGATTTCAGTGCTACAAGCAGTATCCAAAACATATTTGGAAAAGTCAGGTTGCTCAACATTGACTTTTGACTGGTCTAAACTGTACTTGGCCTTTTCAGTTCTTTCAGGTTTCCTGAAACAACTCTTTGGCTCTGTTTTCTTGCAATATTTTCCCTGAGTACAGCACTACCCTCACTTTGCTTTCTCAGCTAATTGAGGTGGCTGAAGGTCAGCCTGTCTGACCAGGGAGCTACAGCCAGGCCCTTTTGGAACCCTGAGGTACTTAGCACTGGAGATTCTCTGTGCAGATTATAGCATTGAATTGGAATTACTCTCCATATATCCGAAGTATATTAAACGTTTGTGCTTGAAAGGAGAGATTGGTAGGGCAGGAAGGGTTTTATCTACGTTGAATTAAGATTGTTCTAATTGCCCACACTGACTGTCGGGGAAAGGATGGTGAAGCCTGGGGGAATGGAGAGTGAAAAAAAGGAAGTCAAAATCTAGCAGGAGTGTTGCTTTCAAGAGTTTTAGCCAACCTTGCCTTTGAACAAGGGGGGTCTCCTTCAAGGATTGGGGCTGGGGGGAGAAAGGGGCCCCAGGTACCAAAATAGTAGAGTTGTAGTTGGCTGTATGATTTCACTACGTACTCTGGAATATTTGAATGAAAGTATCACAATTACACCTTGGCATTAAATTTGTGATGAACTTTAGTATTTAACTTGTAGCCCTTTTAGAAAGTGAAGCTACTAATTACAACTATTATTTTTTACTTGATTTCATTTTTATAGAATAATAAAAAAAAATAGAAAACCATCTAAAAAGAATTTTAAAAAGGCATTTCTGCATACAGTGTGTTTTCAATCTTCTATGGTAAATAAGATCATATAATCCTTTTGAGTTTCAAGATGCTCTAGAATTTGGTTTCACAGTTGCTGCATTGCATATTTTCTCTGGCTCATTTATACCAATCTCAAAGCTTATTATTGAAACTTTTAGATCAGTGTTTAAAAATAGTAACAACAATTAGAAATGGCTTTAAAGATAGATCTCAGTACATCATCTAAATAGGGTTATTCATAGAGATAATGCTATAATTGAAGCATTTAGTGATTTTCATGAATTTGTGATGAAGAGTGATATAGAGTTGCAACAACAAAGACAGATTTTTTAGAAGTATAAAATAGTTTTCTATACAAATTTAATCTTCCAAGGCTTATAATTCTTACCACGATAAAAAGGCTCCACCCAAAATATCAATTTGCTGCATAAATAATTATAAACTTTTGTCTGAAAGCTTGTGTTCTCCCAACAGAGAACTAAAAAATGCACAGTAATGTGAGCTGTGTTACCTCCTCACCAGTGGCAATAAATGGTATTCTAGAAAACCTAATAAAGTTGATGATAATGGGAACACAGACAATAAAAATCCCAGTAAAATTTTCTTTTGTTTAAATTATGACTTTCAGGGGGCAGGGAAACTGGCTAGAGAAGAGGAGTTTGTGAATGTGCAGGAGTGTCTTTTCAACAAACTGTTCTCATCTGGGGAAAGAAGATGGATGGCAGTGTCTTTCAGCCCATCAGGCTATTTTTGCTGGCTTGAAGGCACTTCTGTCTATACACTTCCAACCATGCATTTTTGGAACAAAGCCAGTACCAGGCTGCTGGAGACCAAACAAACCAATGAAATGGGAATTCTTGAGGTAGCTGCATTCTAAGGTCACTTCTTATGCTCTTTGGACTCTCAAGTCACTGCTCTGATTTGGTCACCCCCAAGTTATCTCAGTTCTCTCTCGTTCAGGATGTCCAAGTTCTGTTATTCAAAACATGATCGCTATTTGCCTTTGGAAAACCAATATTCCATTCTAGCAAACAAATTAATCTGCACCTGATCACCATGAAGCTAATTCCTGGAATCTGAACAGCCCCTTTGTTCTGGCTAAGTCTAGTCCCTGCCTTAATCTGATCAGTTGCTTGATCAAAGCAGAGACAAGATTTGCAAAATTTGGATCCTAGTTCGTTGCATAAGCATGGCATCTGTGCCATTGGAAGTAAGGGAATCTCCAAGGATTAAAAAGGTGTGTTTTTCGAATCTGACTGGCATTTGTCAAATCTGCATTTCAAATCTGTATTTCCTGGCTCAAATATATTTACAAGTAAAATATTTGTTACATTTTGGTTTACTTGCATAATATAAGATCGGAGTGTCACACGTGAATTCCTCGTGTTTCATGGACTCTGCCAACCAATTCCATGAGGCTCATGACTGATAGGATGGCACAGCCACTGAGGATGGCTGAGTGTGATGACTTTTTGGTTTTGAGTCTGGTCAAGCTCAACATATAATGTTTGAAGTTCTCTATTAAACTTGAGCTCAATTTTATTGCATGGTTTGCTGAAGATGAGTAGATTCTTATTTATTTTTTTCATGGCTTGGCAGAAGCCTGACAGTGAGTAGGAGTATAAACTGTGTTGTGTCTCCAACAGTTCACAGGACCTCCAGCCCAGGATTGATAGCTTTTGGTTTTCAAGGCAGACCTATCTTGGCTAGGGAATTTCTGAAACTTCCCTAACCATATCACCTTTGTTAAGAGGAGCAAAATTAATCCTGTGATAGTGTGTTTGAATTCTGCAGACCTACGTTTTCCCCTTCATGTGTTAGGATTTGCTTTTGCAATCTCTAGTTCAAACCTGATTTATACATTTTTCTTTAATAGTACTGGAAAATTAACACAGTTCTTTAGCATTATTAATCTACTGGAAAGTTTTTTAGTGATCTTTTTTACTAGAGATCATTCAAGTGGGCAATTCAGACTTCAAATTTAATGAAGCATAAGGCAACAGGTCTCCTGATGTAAATAATGAACTCTATATTCCGCTTTTGTCAAGCTATTCAAAAAAGAAAGATTCATTTATGCTTCACTGGGTAAGTGATGAGAGTCTTCTCTACCGAAACATTTTTTATAGGTTAAACAACTGTCAAAATATGATTTTTCTTGGAGGTTTTATTTTGTTTTTTACACTTCTAGTACTTATTACCTAATAAATAACCTATGGCTATTTACACTTTTTAGTGCAAATCTTAAATATAGTTGTTGGACAAAAGTATAGGGAGCTTTCCAGCACTAAAATCACAGGTAATTCTGAAGGAAGACAACAACACTTAAAATAATAGCACTGCTCTACTGGGGCGTGCTGAAGCTCACAAATATGGTATGGATAGACCAGTGCTGAGTGTATAACACCAGCTTGTCATGCTCTACATTTGTCTGCAATTGTATGGTCCAGAGAGAACAAGGGGAGTGGGTGAGTGGGCAGAGTAACTAAGGCAAAATCCCCCAGCAGAATGGGGTGTGTAAGGTAACTAAGGCAAAATCCCCCAGCAGAATGGGGTGTGTAAGGTAACTAAGGCAAAATCCCCCAGCAGAATGGGGTGTGTAAGGTAACTAAGGGAAAATCCCCCAGCAGAATGGGGTGTGTAAGGTGTGTATCATTCTATTTGCAGGTGAGCATTTCTGTAGCTTTAGCACAGTACTACACCGTGTGCGTAGAAGGCTTTTGACACTCAGTGTTCAGGAGTGACAACAAAGTTACATTCTGAGTAGAACAGATCTCGCAGTTGTGAAAGTGCATAACTGTTTTTATCTTGTCCTGCAGAAAAGAAGGAAACTTCCCTAGTCAGGATTTGGCTGGGACGGCACTAAAGTCTCCGTGCATTCACTGTGGTAAAGTACTCTGTGCTTGGAGACAGTGCACTCAACATTCCGTCATCCATGAGCAGTTTATCCAGACTGTGCATATTCCATGCTGCATGTGCAGGATTCAGGTAGATCCCCACAGTCTCAGGTTAGGTGGGATGGATGCTGGTGACCCAACAGCAGTGGCCCTGTTCTCTGCTTGTCCCAGATGTGAAAGCAATCTTGACTTGTGCACGGCTTGCAACCTCCTCTAGTCTGCCAGAATTCCATACACTCTCAGCAGAGCTAGTCAGTGCCATCACTGTACTCCAAGAACTGGAAACATAAAGAACTAAACCATGTTAGTTTAACATGTTTGCCATATTAGCTGAAGACCAGGTGGATTTGTTAGGTCTAGCCTAGCTTTGGTTTCATGTGATATTAGGCAAGTGTGCAGAGCTGTGCATGTCCCAGTGCTGGGCCACCTTGTCCTCTGGGGTTTGGAGGTGTTCTGGGGAGATGTGCAGGTTTTCATGGTGAGCCTGAAGTGCACCAGCCCTAAGTAGGACAGAGTTTCCAAGCATTTTGACTTGAGTCATGTGCTTATTGCCCAGGGTACCCCCCTCTCAGCCCCGGGGGTGCGCTGTGCTCTGTAAAACGCCCTGTCGTGTTTGTGCTTCTGGGCTGTGCTGTTGAGGCTGTGCCTGTCCACGGCACCGGGTAACATGGCACTCACAGCCTGTGGGCATGGAACATTTGTGAACAAGCAGTGCCTCTTCCCCCTAAGGAATCAGGAGTAACTAAGAGTGAGTAAGGGCATAAAGCAGGGAGTGAAACAGCACTTCAGTGTCCTCTCTGGAGCAGACATGTGGTGTGAGGACACGCGGAATCCCATCCAGCAGCCTTCGGTATGCGGTGCTACTCACCTCCGGCAGGCTCCCGAAACCCCTCCACAATTATGTATTGGATGTGTTCCCCCATCACAGTCAACCATCACAGATGGTTGTGCCCACTTGTCATCTCCAAAGGCATCCTGACATTTATCCCAAGGTACTGCCTATTGTCGTATGTGTAGTCAATTCTGTAATTTGCTTTCACCTGTTGGAATTAATCTCCATATGCAGGTAGCTCTCCCCATTTTAATGACATGCTAGCAATGTCAAGATTAAGTTAGGGCTAGCTGTAAATTCAACTGACTCATACAGTGACTTTTGCAAAGATGTCTCTTTCATTAGAGTTTGCCACCTCACCCAAACTAATTTGTGTGGAAAAGCAGTGGGATATCAAAATCTACCTGTCAGGATTTAGGAGCATAAATCTCATAGAGGGCTGTCCCAAATGACATGGCAATTTAGAAAAATCTGTCAGAATAGTGCATGCAATGACATGCCACATATGTATGGATTCTTCTCAAAACAGAGTTGCTTTTTCCTTCTAACCCTGTCACTGTGACCAGGTAGGCTCACAGATTCCTTATTCTGGGTTGGAAAACTCACAGTAATTGTACCTGTCTAATGCCCCATAAATTTTTAAGCAAAATGTGGAAATCTAAGTCTGGAGATTTCCTAATTTTGATATCACGTAAAGAAAGGGGTTAGTATTTGAAAAGCAGTGAATTATAAAAAACAAACAAACAAACCTAACAAACAACAGAATAAGTTGTTAACTCAATAGAAACCATAAGGAAAAAAAATCTTCTGACCCGTTTCAACTATTTTTTCAGTTTCTTTGCTCCCTATATTGTTCTTTCCTAACCTTCATGGCAGGCTTTCAGCTGACCTGTAAGACATAAAAAAAATCGCAGCTTCTTCAAATTCAGATTAAAATGCCAAAATGTTTCTTAACCCCTCTAATTCTCTTTGTGTAATAGTGCAGAGTCATTTGAATATTGACTTTTCTATCCTGTAATTAGACTTTTGATTTTAGACAGTTTTAATATTTGATAAGGAATTTTAAAATCTAGCCTTGAACTTCCTGTCTGCAGCCCATATTCAGGGCTGCAAACTGTGCTCTCGGTAGAGCTTTATGAGAGGGATCAGTCCACTTGCTCCTCTGGAGCTGCCCTTTGGCAGCACTGTGTGTTTATTTGAAATGAACATGTGTGCTCAAAGAATTAAGGAACAGCTGAAGAATCAGTATGTTCATTTTACTGAATAGTACTAAACTTTACATGTAGTATCACACTTTGAATGCTGGTGAGTTGACCATGAAGGCACACTGGAAATTTCATGCCAGAGGCTTTTATTTTTTTCTATGGTTTGGAATGCCCCTGAGAATAAGTATTTTGAAACTTGTTCTTTTTGGGCATTTCGCTGAAAGCTAATGGAGGTTGATAAAGGTAAAATACTCATTTAGCACCTCTCTGATTGTACAGCAGCCTTCTGTGTTTGGAAGGGAAAAAACTTCAGTTCACTGATGTATTTTCAGTTAGCTGGAAACTTTTCTGCTTTTGACAGAAGAGCCAGAAGGAGAGGAAGGTTTGGCTGGTGGTTGTACTGTCAGGCTGCAGTGCAGCTCTGCCAGGCTTGATGTGTCAGCCAGAACAAATGTTATTTTGTAAATCTCCTGTTGGTGTGTTCAGGTCTGTCTCCTTTACCAGCCGTTCTCTGAGTGGACAAAACTGAATGAGCTCATCCCATTGCCTTGTTTTTCACAGAATCATTGGGGCTGAAAGGGACCTCTGGAAATCTATTCCAACCACCCTGCTCAACCAGGGTCAGTTAGAGCATGTTACTCAGTGTCATGTCTTTTCAGGTTCTGATTATCTCCAAGGATAGATCCCCACAACCGTCTCTGGGCGACCCATTCTAGTGTTCAATCAACCTTGCAATAAAACAGCTTTTGTGTATGTTTTAAATGAAAATTTAAGTAGAAATTGCATTTTGTCCTATTCCCTGAGGAAAATATATGTCTATCTTCTTTCTCCCTTCTCAGGTAAGGTTGGTAAGGTACCTCTGGAGTCTTCTCTTCTCAGGACTGAACAATCCCAGCTCTCTTTGCTTCTCATCTTATGATCAATGCTCCAAATCCTTGATCATATTTGTGGCACTTTTGTGGACTCTTTCTGCTATGCCCATGTTTCTACAAAGCTGCTTTCCAGCCATGCAAACCCCTGGCCTGTACTGATGTTTGAGTTTATTCCTCCTCAGGTTTGGGGAACTTTGTTGGCCCATTTCTCCATCCCATCAAGGTCCTTCTCAATGTCAGAACAACCAACTGGTCCATTGGGCCTTTCTCCCCCTTGCAGCATATGCAGGCTTACAGGAGTGCTGTCCCATCATCCATTGTATCGGTCCCAGTATCACCTCCTGGGCTGCTCTGCTGGTGACTTGTGTCCAGCTGCACTTTGTGCCCCTGATCACAGACAGCCCTTTGAGTCTGACCCTTCAGCCAGTCCACCACACCCTTCGCTTACTTGGTCCCAACTTCATCAGCTGGTCAGTGAGGATGTTATGGACACTGTGCTGGAAGCCTTACCAATATCTGCTGCTTTCCCCTCATCCACTGAGCCACTCTTCCCATCCCAGAAGGTCATTGCTCTGTTCAAATGTAATTTCCCCTTTGTAAATGCATGCTAACAACTGCCCATTGCCTTCTCGTCTTTCCTGTGTTTGGAAATGGCTTCCAGGATTATTTGCTGCACCCCCTTCCCTGGCAGTGAGGTGAGGTTGGCCAGCCTGTAGTTCCCAGCCCTTCCTCCTTGCCCTTTAAGAAAGCAGTGACATTTACTTTTCTTCCAGTCCTCTCCCAGTGACCATGACCTCTCTCAAAGGTAATGGAGACTGACCTTGCAATGATCCCAGCTACTTCCCTCGGCACTACTGGATAAGAAAAAATGGAGGAAACAGTGGTAAAGTGAATGAACGAGGTTTTCTAACAGCAAGATTACAAAGGAATGTTCAATGACTGAATTTAGTACTTTTAGCACAATAAATAGCATTTTATGCAGGAAGGTGTTAATGGTGATACTTTGTATCCGACTGACCGGGTAAGAATTTTTCCTGTCTTTATGTGGGAGAAAGTTATATTAATTTCTTTATACGAAGAGAAAGGCTAAATGTATGCAAACTCATTGAGACAGATTATCCTCAAGGTTAATTGAGATATATCAGTTCGCACTTGCTTTCTCTCTCACAATTTTCTGCCTGATTACCAGTACTAAATGGTCAAATACCCACACTTTTTATTCAGGGCAGTTTCTCTAAGGTTAGAGATCCCAAGAAATATGGATTTAGGCTTGGTTCAAGGATGAAATAATTAATAAAACTGTGGACCAAATTATTTATAGGCTCACAGAAACCTAACTGGGGAGGGTCACTCAGCATGGCTCCCTGCAGTTGTTGTGCCTCTGTTGGACTTGATATGGGGGTACTTCTGATGTGGCTTTCTCCATTTGCACAAACCCAGATTTTCTTTTGGAAGGAATCTGGAATTTAGGGGCAGGAATAGTAAGTTTGTGATCTGAGCTGTAGGTTACTTCTATCTGTGACATCATGGTTCAACCTTAGGAAAATAAAAGATTACTTTTCCTGAGACTCATTCTGGAACTGCTCACTCTTAACATATTTACTGGAGAAGATTACTCTGCACGTGGGAGCTCCTTTTCTGTATTGACCTGGTGCTATTTGTAAGTTATCTGATTTCAGGAATAAGGGCTCCAACCTGATGAGCCAAGCATTGTTCTCAGCACAAGTGTATTTCCACTTGCAATCAACGGGCCCTTCCAGCTTCAAACTCAGCTTCCATTGTTGCATATTTGGATAGAAACACTGGAGATCATTACAGAATGGTGGTTAAGTGCCTTCTGAAAGAAGTGCCCAAGAGAAGATGTTTAAGAGTATTTACCAGATGCAGACATTTACAAATAATTAGTATTTTAAGATCTTTATGTATGTCTGTGGACCAGACTGCGCATTTTAGATGTAGGAATGGATTATGGATTGCTGTTTGTTCAAACAGTTCTATCAGTAAAGCAGAACGATGGAAAAACACCTTGTAGCCTGGCAAAGGGCAGAATCCACCAGCAAACGAACGCTGAATTGAGCAATTAGGCAGGGAATCAAAATTGAGGCTTCAGTGTAAGGCAACACATGGCACATGATCCCAAGCAGGTCTAGAAACAACTGTAGAAACTGGCAGAGCATTGTCAGCACCTGGTGGTGTCCTCTGTAGCCAGAATCCTGCACTGTGAACTCTAGAATGGCATGAGTGTTTATCATGCTTCTTTTCGAATATTTTTGAGAGCACCAGGTTGATCAGAAGTAATTGTTTAAAAGAGACAAAAATGTAAGGAAATTCAAAATGGAAGGAAAAGATGAGGGTTTGATTCTTTCAAGCTCAGTGTATGAAAAGGCCTTCCCTTTTATTTCATGTGGGAATTAGTTGCTGTGTAGTGAATAAAATATCTGAAATGGATATATTTTAATTTGAAATAATTTTAATAAGTATTATGTGTATTACAGGCCAGGATAGTAAACTTAGCACTGCAGTCATGAGTTAATGATTAGCAGGAATTAATGAAATGAGTTTGTGGATTAAGCAATAATCACAAGCTGATATTTGTGACTAAATAAATCTTGCATTTGTTTGTGTTGGAAGGAAGCAGAACAAACAGATATATACAACAGATTTCCAACCTGAAAGAGATTACTAATTCTGAATTTGGCTTTCCATGTAGACCCTAGGTACCAATATTTCTATTCTGGGCCCTCTCTGCATTCTCTCATCCAGATGATCCTTGCTTCAACATCATGGTAGAAATTTAGTGACACAGAGGGCCTTTTTCCCAGTTTTCCACACAGGGTTTGATTTCCACAGAGTGAAACTGGAGTACCACAGCGTGGTAATATATAATGCCAAAGCTTAAATAGCACCTGCTTGTACTGTGTCATTAATAATCATCTGTCAAAAGTAGCAAGATTCATCCAGAAAACATATTGGAACTGAGGGGGAGGGATCATGCTCCTGCCAGTGCAGAGAATATTTTAAATCTTAAAGAGTTTTCTCCATTATTTTGCAAATATTTTCCAATCAGAAAATCTGCATAGCAACTTTAGTCAGATTTTTACTACCTTGAAAATTACTCAGATTGCTTTTCCATACCAAAGAACTGAATTTCAGTGTTGTTAACACACGCTGGGGATATGAACAGGAATGTGAGCTGAAGGGATGAGACTTCAAGTGGTGTGGTATCCAGTGAGACCTGTGTAACTCAAGCTGGCTCTGCTCATGGGTTTGAGCTGTACCTGACACAGTTCCTGGACAGGGAGGAGACCAGAGACTGGTGGACGTGCATGGAGCACATCATGTCTTAGTGTGAAGAACAGAATCTTCACCCTAGTTGCAGTGCCTCTGGGCATTTCTACTGACATGTCTATCTGGGAGAAGTTGCTAAAAGCCGGCATCTTAGTGAAAAATGGGATTTCTTCCATAACGTCATCAGCATCACAGGAAACTAAAACTTTTGGAAATCCATAGGGCTTCTTTATAGCCTTTCATATCATTTGCTCCCATGTAGTTCTCCTTTCTGGTTCTTTATTGCAAGGAAAAGTGAACCCCTTCCCTTGCACAGAGCCCAGTCATGGGATCACATCCATTGGCTGCAGTAAGATCAGTGTGGGCTGTGAGGGCCACGTGCTTTCGCACTTTTGATTGAGATGCAATTTGCATAATCAACATGAAAATTAAGAACTATTTTCATGAAAAATGAAAGGCTAGGCTTTGCATAGTATCTACTACCATATTTTTTTTGAGTATGGGATGCTAAGTCCTGGTGAGCTGGGACAAATTCTCATTTGATAACCACAGATGTGCTATATGGGGAAGTGCCATGTGCCTAATAACTTGCCCAGTTCTGCCACGATAGAAGGTGATGCCTAATCTGCATTGCTGGAATGTGGAGGGGCCCTGCATGTCATGAACCATTTACATTCAGGAGAAAGATTGATTCTTTTCACCTGCATGTTAAACAGGAAGTCCTAGGGAGGGTTACAAACCACTGAGACTGTCTAACAGATAAGCAGATAGAGTTCAGAGCAGCATTCAGTGATTGCTGCCAGCTAATGCTGTCTGAGCCTCCCTATTGTTGGATGGAGCCTTTTCAAGGAATCTAAGTCAATAACTGTATGGAGTCAGTGGCTGCATCTCAAAATGTGTTGAAAGCTTGTGCTCTGATAATAGGGCACTTCAAGGGTAGGTTAATTGGCATTAACTCTCTTTGCTCACACATATTAGGGAACTTTTCATAAAAAGAATTAAGTCCTAATTATTCAGATCAGCAAGAGTAATTAGGAAATATTACCTGCACTAGTAGAACGTGGGAAAGATCTTAACTACTGCAAGATTGGTTCAGGTTGTCTGAATGGGAAGAGTTGCTCTTGCATTTTCAGATTGGACAGGGTCCCTAATTATTAAGGGAACTGGTCTTGGCAACCCAAAATGTTGTCAAAGTTCTTAAAGCATATTCTACACCATAACTTTCAACACTGACTGCAGAAGGGACTGAACCCTTCATAATAATAGGATTGTATGGATACTTCATGCAGCCCACAAAGGTTCCATGTCTTACTGCTTTCTAAATGTAACTGAGAAGAGATTCCTGTGGGTCTCCCATGTGCACTTCTGGTAGTGCTTCACCTTTGGGTTCATTACCTACCACTGGGCTGAGCTGCCTTGGCGTGTCAGTGCAAAGGAGTGAAGCTTGTGTAGGTCTCTGTCTCTGAGTCACTTCTGCACAGGCTGCTCAGCTCAGTGGAATTCTGGAGATGTTTATGATACAGCATTGACTTTGGATTTTATTTTTGCCTTGATGACTACCCTTAGGATACAGTTTGTATAGGATAATAATAACGTCACCCTCCTAAATAAAGGCAGAGCAACTGAAAGCAGATGGAATTGCATTTTTGATCAGAACGGAGGATATTCAGAATGAGGAAATGAAGAGTGATAGAGGGTACATCTGCTTGATCAGTTGCTAAGGCAGGAGATATATGCACTTTCTTATGGGAAGAGATTTTCAGATAAAAATCCCTCTTGTGTGGATTTGGGTTCATAGAGGGGATCAGGACCCAAACCAAACAGTTTGTTTCCCCACAAGTAGTAGCTTTAAGTTGAAAGCTGAAAATCTGACATTTTCATGTATCCAAATACTTAATTTCTTTATTTTTTGACACCTTTGAGCCTTATTTCCACAGCTGGTAGAGAAAAGTGAAATTTTCTTGGCTTTTCCTTTTTTTGGTCTGTACCAGACTTCTTATATCCTAGTCCCAATTATTCTGCTAATATGAGAGTGTTCACTTGATGACTCTTGACCTTCTCGCTGATACGGGCTTTGCTTTGTTCTCTAACCAAAGGAACCTGAAGAACATTCAGGGAAAAATGAACCTTAAATGCCTGCTCATCTCAGGTAAGGAATAATAAGGGTTCACCAGCTCCCAGCAGATGGTAGGCTTTTCTTAGGTGTCAGTACAAATTTATTTCAGTGAAAGAGGAGAAATGCCTCCAAGGTATTTGTGCAGAACCCTGAACTTAGTACCTAGGTAGAATTTGACTTGAATGACATTTCTTCACTGGGTAATGGTTACCTGCAATCACAGGAAACAGTGGTTTCAAAGGCTCAGCTGGCTAAAATTGGGTTAGATTTTTCAGTAAAGCTGTCCTATCCTTCAGCCTTGTCTTATTTTCAAACACGAAATATAGTTTATGAAAAGCGTGGTTTAGATTGGAATAAAAAGGAAAGCATTGCCCAATTCATCTAAATTCAATTGTTTCAAGGGCTGATGAAAGCCCGTGAAGGTTAATAAGGGTCTTTCCTTTGAGATTAGTGGAATTAGGTCAGTTCTTATTACAATACATCTGGCCTACAGGCGTCAAACCCAGCTGTAGACTCTAACAATTTGTTTGCACACTCCTCACTTACAGTTAGAAGATGAAAATGTAATTGGAAATAGAATGGATCAAAAATCTTTATATACTCAGTAATTACAGTCCTGCTAACCAACCAACCTGAAAGTTGTACTACCTGGGTAGCTTTGAGTTAGATAAAGAAATTAATTAAAACAAAGCTAGAGATCAAAATCTTACAAACCCCTCAATCTGCAAACTCCGATAAGATGTATTATGTTCCTGCTCTTCAAACAATGGGTGTAAGTCTTTCAGGGGTTTTGTGTTTGCCAGTCAGAACAAGCAGTAAATTTCTTCCTCCCTGACAAAGCAGCTCAATGCCAGGTAAGCCCACGCAGCTAAATTCCCTCACTTGGAGTGAATGGACAAACCAAAGGCAGTTCAATGACACAGGGACAAGGCTGACTGAGGGTGATGGCAGCTTCTAGATTTGTGTGTAAGAGCACACAGGTCTCTGCCCAAGAATGCTGTGCAGAGGGAGCACTGCTCCATTGCTGCAGCAGTGCTTTGGCAAGTGAGCTGCTGCCTGTGCTGCTGCCTCAGGTTCTTCACGAGGATCAGTATCCCATTTACTGCTGACTGGACAACGCACTTCTGTTCCTTCAGAAAACCTGCACGAGCAGAGTTTTTAAATGTACTTCTCACTTGGAAGAAAATAATGTAGGAGGAGAATCGAGGTCAGTTTTTACGTCCCAGGTTGCCGCAGCGGGTGACAGGAAAAGAGTTTGTCTTTCTGTTTAAAACTGGTTCAAAGAATCATTTCACCTTTCTAGAGGAAACAAAGGAAAATGCAGGACTCCAACTCCAAACTACACCCTAGTTTCTTACAACAAAGTGTGGGACCATCTATAACTATTGAGACTGTTTCTGAATAGATGATAGTAAAGGACAATTCAGTGACAAAAGGCAGAGTCTGACCAAAGCGCTTTTCATACTTGGCAAGGAGGAGGTATAGGAAGAAAGGCTACCACAGAAGGATAAGGTGTACTGAGAAAGAACTTGTGAAGTTAACTTTAAAATATCAGTCTTTGTTTTGATTTGCTTGTAATTTGTCTAGGCACAAACTAAATCCTATGCTATTGTGAAGACTGTGATATTTCTCCTGCATTTATATGAAAGAAAAAGTTGAGGGCTCTTTATAGCCTTTTTGAAATACACGTGTTAGCAACTGAGGTGGTACAGATAAATACAGAAAGAAGTGCCACAGAGGGAGGGAGCAGAGGAAAATACACTGGTTACCCTGAGGAAAGTCTTGTTTTGGATCACTGGTAGGGATTTGACAGACGATCAGTTTAGAGCAGTCAGACTGACACTGATAATAGTAACTGATACACTAGTGACCTGTAAAACACAAAAAGAATCAAGAAACACATGGTAGGTTAGGGCAAAAGACTTCAAAGTTCAGTTTTTCATAACTTGAATAATTTCCCATATACTTGGATCAAAAGAGCACAAGTTAGATTTTAATTCTGCTTCCATCTTGAAAACTCTTTTTTTTTTCTTTCCCCAGTCTCTTCAGCTTTGGTTGTGTTTGTATTTGCAGCCAAGGAGATTTGCTATTGCTGCGGTTTGGGTTGCTTTTGCCAGAACCTGAGGGGGCTAAACACAAGGTGTTTCTTGGAAGATGTACTTAAAACTAGGGAGTAAAGAAATGATAGTGTTGAAGCCAAAGTGACAACAGCTGAGTGATCCCTGCTGCTTCTGCAGAGATTGCTGCTGCTTAAGATGGTGGAAGCTAGCAAAAGAGATGGGCAAATCAGTGCTAATTCTTCCTTTGTTTTCTCTTGTAGTAGTTTTCTGCAGTCTGCTTCATTCCTCAGCACTGCTCCACGAGCACTGAGAACCAGCCAAGAGCTTAGTCTCAGCAGTGAGCAACAATAAGACACATTCATTTGGTTTTGTAACTAGGGAACAGAAACAGAAGATTTATCTGCAGCTCTAGTAGGGTGTGCTTTCTTCCGATGCCTCCTGTTGAGCTGTGCTGCTCTTCCCAAGTAGGAAATGTTTATCTGCTCTTGCCGAGTTGTGACAGTTTTACTTTGGAAATTAAGGATTCCAAGAAACAAAGAGGGAAATGCGTATAGCTTGTCAGTGAAACCTGAGCAGTCAATTCTGTTTTATAGTAGCTTGTTGGGTCAGTATTAGCAGCGAGAACATAACCATCTCTGGGTTGTTTCCTGTGCTGTTTGGCAGTAGAAGCCCAGGGAAGAGGAGGAAGTGGGTTGTTTCCCTCCCTGGCATGATCATGCTGACAGAAGCAGCTGTGAAATTGCTGTTTGGTTAAAGCCTTTGTTTCTCTTATTTTCCTTTTCCTTCAGTAATAAAGGTAACTAGAAATGGATCCAAGCTTGGGAACCTACAGTCAAATTCCCATTCTTCTAAAGCTCTTTACTCTTTGGCCTTTACTGCTCCAAGGTGTGAGGAGCAGCTGTGTACAGGCCTGTCTGGTTCCAGTATCATCATAAAGACGTAACAGGGATGAAGTGGTTTCCTTTGAGTGCCTCTGCAATAAAATCTTCATCATCTAACAGGCTGGTTGCCTTCTCAGGATTTTCGATTTGCTGAGGATATAGTTATAAAAATATTATCTTTAAACTAGAACAAATCCAGAATATCAACTGTTTATCAAAGCCATGGGATCCTTTGCTCAGGCTTTGTCCAGAATCAAACCTATACGGGACAATTATCAGTCTTTCCTAAGAGCAGCATTTTCCTGTCTGACCGTATTTCTGAACAGGTACTCATGTGTCATCACCTCTGAATTGCTTGAGCTAAGAATCAAAACTGGGTGTCTCTCAAAAGGCAAGACTGAAAGGCCTCACTGAAACTATTTTAGAATGTGTGACTAAGGCAGTTCTTACTTACTCCTTCTGAGCCAGAAAAAAGGCAACAGATTTTAGAGGTGAATGAGCATTGGAAAAAAAGGCTGTGCCTTGATTTTATTCCATGTGGGATGAAGAGGACCAGGTCAGACAATCCACAACCTTCTGCCTATCAATAAAGACCAAGAATTCTAAAGAGTTATTTTGCAGTTAGCATTTTACTTTTTTTAATATATAGCATATTCACTGTAGTGGAGAAAGAAGTAATTTGATTGACAGTTACTTTACATTTTAACAGCTCCCTTTCTTTCATTTTGGAGAAGCATTTTCATGTTAGGTATAAGTATAGAGATGTGTATTTATAAAAGACCTTTGCTAAATTTCATTTGCTGTTCCAAGACTTATTTCTCATGAACTGCACTTCTAAGAAATTTGAAAGTGAACACGAATCATTTGTTCTTGAATGGGACTGGAAAATTGTTTTCTTCCCTTAGTTTTGCAGGTGAAAGAGTTAAGACTTTACCTGCAGTAGATTTATGAATGTTGCTGCAGACAAAAATTAGCTTAGCAGTTTTTGCTAACAACTCCATCCTTTTTCTTCTGAACTCCACTTTCATCTAGCAGAACTGTAAATTGTGTCCCAATAGACTAGGGGAACTGAAGGTTGAAGAGAAATGTAACGTGCTGAGTCACATGGCTTCACTTTCATGAAGGTAGAAGAACAGATCATAAACAAGCTGAAAACTGGAGGGGGTCACAACCCTTTAGAAAAAGTAAATAACTTTTTCCTTGTACCATTTCTGTAGTTGGATATATGGTGGTGGGTTTTTCTTTCCTTTTTTTTTTTTTTCCTTTCTTTTTAATTTTTAGAATAGTAAGAAGCAAAAGTAACACACTTGGTCAACCTTGTGCCTTGCTGCATTCAAATAACTACTCATGGAAATTATGAGTCACCCAGCACTGTTTTTATCCACGGTACATAATACTTGTGGAAAAACCTGTACCTTTTCTTTGCCTTTGTTGAAGGTGCTCTGGGATCAGGTGCCAGACCATCATAATTTCTGTTGTGCTGCATAAAGCTCTTTGTTCTTTAACTTTATGAGGCTTAATGGAAGAAAACAGTCGGCAAGGCTTGGACTTAGAGAATCATTTAGGCTGGAAAAGACCTTTATATTGAGTCCAAGTGTAAACCTAACACTGCCAAGTGCACCACTAACCCATGTCCCTTAGTGCCATGTCTACACATCATCTCCAGGGGTGGTGATCCAGCCACTTCCCCGGGCAGCCCATTCCAATGCTTGACTACCTTTTCCACCCAGGAATTTTTTTCCTAATATCCAATCTAAATCTCACCTGGTGCAACTTGAGGGCGTTTCCTCTCATCTTGTCACTTCTTACTTGGGAGAAAAAACTTCCCCTCACCTCACTACAATCTCCTTACATTTCTGCTTCTGCAGCCCACAGACATCATGAGGAGGTTGGTGACTGCAGCACAACACATCCCAGTGCTGGCAAGCAGTAAATACAGCAGCATGTTTTAACTCTTCCCAAATATGGCTACAAAGAGTTTGAATACTACTTTAGAGGGGTAGTTTGGTTTTCCAATGCAAATGTGGGATGGTTAAAGGCTTTAGGATGAGATTTATGTCTTTGTCGTTGACAGTGACCAGGAACAAAGCAGTCAGTATCTCTGTTGTTTGTCACAGACTGTCTGTAGTTTTCTAAGTTTATTCTTTCCAAGTCTTTTTTCTCCCGTCTGATGCTAAACAAAACTTATCTTCTGTGCTTTAAAGAATTCCTTTCCTGTTTCGAGGACTGACCTTCTGTCATTTCCTATCCAGTATTGATGTGCCCTACTGGTTTACTGCTCATCATGACATCTGTCCTCCCACTTACCACTTTTTTAAATATCTTTTGTTTCTTCCAGCATAGCTAATTGCCAGTGTGACCATGTAGAGTTCCAAAAAACGTCACTAAAGCTTTGCTCTGTCATTCTCCCTGTCATTTGTGACAATGCTCCTCTCTACCGTGACGCTTACACAAAGCTTGAGGGAAGTTTGCTTGGCTGTTGTAACGACCTCAGTGGTTTTCCGTATGATCCATTATTTACTCCCTCATCTTTCTTTCTCTTTTCAGTAGTAGGGCAAAGGCGAGTACTTTTTTTTTTCTATTTTTATAGAAGTCACATAGTCTAGGTGGCTTCCTTGGGTGGATGCTGGATGACGTGGACAGCTGGCGGCAGTGATAAACCTGTGCTTTTTTGCTTTGACAACGAGAGACTCTAATTTTGTCTCCAATACAGATATTTGAGTGTTTCTGTGTTGTCAGAGGCTCACTGTTTACGTGCTGGTTCTACTCTATTTTTACAGCATCAACAACAGAGATGCAGAGCTAGGACTGCTGTGAAAAAAACAACCAAATAATACCAGGAATACCAGCTCCTAACGTGACGTCAGTGCTGACAGGGCTGCTGCTCCTTGCACTGTGGGATTGTTTGCTGTTCTCAGCGTGCAGAGCTCTGCCTTGTGCCAGCCATCGGAATGTCTCCCAATGGCTGGGGAAGAGCCTGTGGCAGGGCACGCTGGGCATCACCAGTTTGGGATGGGAGTGCACTGAGGTGTACCTGGCCCATGGTTCTGGGTGAATTGTGGGTTAACACTGGTGTTCTATGGGGTTAAAATGACCGTAGGCTTTGAGGCAGTTCAGTTCCCCAGGCTGGAGCGCTGTCAAACCTCAAACCCATCAATTGCTCTCTGGTTGGGAGGAAAAGCAAAAGCCATGTTGATTTTTGCTGGCCCTGAATCAAACCTTAACCTGAGCATGGGAAGTCTGGTTGGCTGATGGAAGCCCTCTGTCTGTTCCCTTACTGAAGAGAGGGGATCTGTTTGGATGTGTTGAATGAGACTACAAATATTAGCACTGCTTTTTGACTAGATCTTTTCTTTCTTGCCTCAATATCCTGGATTTAGTTGAAAACTGAGGCTTCAGGTATTATGTCTTTATCTCAGTTGGGTTGCTCTGTCATTTGCTGCTATGCTGAGTGAAGTGACATGATTGCTGCCTGGTTTGACCTCTTTTGTTGGCGGGAGTCTTTCAATTGATATTAGTGGGTTTTGAAAAGGGCACATTATGCACACCCTAAATTATAATGTTGGCTGCCTGTGAAACAGCTGATTTATTTAAAATCTTTTTTATCTTTTAAGGGCCTTAATGCCACTGGCTCTTTGTTACTTAAATCCAATGTTTTGAACGTGGTTTTGACTAAACTCAAGTATCCAGTTCTGTGAAAAACCTATCAAAACCAGAAAAGTCTTTTTTCTGTAAAATGTTATTAAAAATTCCTTCTACTTTCTCTCAATCTTTGTAAGTATTTTGAAAAGGCTACTTAGGATATAGGATGTATATCATGCTTATTATTTTAAATTAGTACAGTTTTAAGATGTTTTTTGAAGACAAAACACTTTCCAGGTTTTGTGTCATTCTGTAATACCTGATAATATTGGTAGAAGAACTTGCTCTTTCTTGCTCACAGTTTTCTCAATTTGTTTTGGTTTACATTTTAAATAATACTGTGATTTACTGTGTTACAATTTATTCCTTTTAAAATTTGTGTTTATTAGTGGAGTTCTTATTTAAATTAGAGAAAGACCTTTATTTTACATTCTACTGCAGGTGTTTTATTAGGTATCCTAAAATTCTAACAACAGAGCACAACCTTATGCATTCTGTAGATTTCAATTAAAAACGTTTGCTTTTGTGTATTAAATTCAAGATAGCTCAAATTAATGTATGAGTAATCAAACTAAAATAGAACAAAAGGTAAAGTATTTGAATGTAAATTATTAATATGCACAGATGAGAAATTCTTAACTACTTCTGTTTCTGTAATCCCTGTATATTTGCAAAGCAGAGTCATTAAGGGTCCACTCACACTCTTTCCAAACAATAAATTGGAATCTCTCCCGGGCCTACATTTTAGTAGTCAGATCTGTACACCAGTTGCTCTCTCTGGGTGCTGCTTCTCATGAAGATGTTTAGAGGAGGTTTAGAGATCACAGGGGACCTTAGTTTGAACTGCACATAATGATTCTCAATTAGGTCAGGTAATGGTGGGTATCAGCATTCTGTGGCAAATGGAGCTTGAAATGTTTTGGGCATGGAAGGTGGGTTGAATTTCTCCATGAGATGCTTTTGCTGAAGTTTAGGAAGGACTAGAGAAATGTTACTATATGGTTGTTTATGTAATCAGCCCCAAAAAGGATTTTGGGGGAGTGGGGACCGGAACCTGGCAAACTCCCTTTGTTTTGCATTACAAAAATACAAACATGACACACAACATGACCTCCTTTCATACTTTGATTCACTTGTGTTGAAGTTGTATGTCATATACAGCTGTGCTAATGTAGTTTAAAAAATATTTGACTGCATATTGTACTAAGCATTTTGCTGCCTTCTCATAATTTTATGTTTTCTTAAGAATTAAGAATTTCTGTCCTATTTATGCATGGTTTAAGGATTATCATAAATATTCCAAAAGTAATTCTATTTTCTATTCATATGCCAAATGGATCGAGTCTTAGTTACAAATAATAGTTGTTAGAGTCTAATTATCATTTGGATGTTAATGTTTTCAAATAAAGGATGCTTTTGTGGTAAAGGAAGATGCATTCCATCTGCAGGAGCTGCATCGTTTTTCAGACTTCTTAAGTGGAGGTTTACAAGTTTTCCCATAGAAAAGGCTAATTTCTCATAATAGATTGCACTGATGTAGTGCATTTCATCTGAAAGCCTCATTGCTTTTATAAATATCATTATTATTCTTTATTCATATTACAGTAAAATCTTGAATCCCCTGCTGGGACATGTTCCCTTTAAGTGCCGTCCAAAGTATGGAGTGAAATAATTCTCCCCAGACATGGTAATGTCTGGGAACACATCCTGAATATGTACTCTGAGCCCAGGAATGACACTGGATGGGAAACTCCCCTCTCCAAGATGATGGAACTTTTTGGGCTGTAGGGTCCTGTCACAGAGATGTTCCTCCAGGAAGCCACAACAGGAGAAAGTGAAGCCTCAAATATAGTTGCCCCAGGGTGATACATTTGGGAGACATGGATGTAGAACTTTCTCCACATAATTATGAGTTATAGGCAGATTTATTAAAATGAATTATTCTCATGTAAATTAGATGGTTGTAAATGGAACTTTTTTGATCATTATCTTACCAGAAAAAGAAGTCTGTAATTGATACTTCATGGTACCTGAATGTTACATCTATACATACAGTACAACTAGGTATGTTAGGTTCACTGAAGAAAGAATTTCACAGAAAAGGTTTTCACAGAAAAGTATCTGCTTTTTTTCCTTAGGAATAATCCTTAATAGTCTTTCAATTTAACAAAGGAGTATTTTACTAAGGTGATAAGCAAGGTAAGTGAATTTCCTGGTGGTTTTCTAGAGAGTGTTTTAGGTAAAGACCTCATATGTGTGTGTTAGCTTCTTGGGTAAAGACTGAAAATTCAAGGTCCAGTTCTTTTTAGATTCTTCAGGAGCTGGATGGTCATTTTAAGTGTGAATGTTTGGGGATCCATTCTCTGCTTTGAAAGCCACTACAGCTTGTCGCTGGGGCACGCTGACGGCTTTTTGAGGCCAGTAAGCTCTGAGGATGGAGGTGAGGTACCCATTCTTCTTTTAAAATGACTTTTGTTTTTCCTTAAAACTTGTTAGTATACAGTTACTGTGCCCACTGAACAGAGGGTACAACAGTGAAAAGGAGAGAACAGGACAATGTGTAACTGCAGCAGCACAAACTGACTTTGAGTATTGCTCTCCCTGCCTGTGCGGCTCATCTGGCTGTTAGCGCAGATAAGTGAAAAGATACTGGTTTTCTGTCAGATGTTTAGGTACTAAGTATTTTATTTTAAGATAAACCCTGATTCCTGAGCTTTTCCAAGTATTATATTCTCAATTTCTTAATTTTCTGCCTGTAGGAAACAAAAGGCTGGCTTGATTTAGATAGAGTTTTGCCTCCTATGTGGCTGAGGGCATTTGTGTCGGAGACAATTACAGAGGGACTTAAAATAAAGAATCTCAGTTATGTTGATCAAAGAGTAGGAACGGCTCATGTCTGTTTAACAGTTTCCATGACTGTAGCTTAATGCTCTTTGTGAATGGATCTGAAGTTGAAAAGGTTAGTTTAAAATGATTGCCAGACTATGGGTTACAGATATGACATTTTTCTTGATTATTCTTTCTGCTGGGACTCGTAGTGAAACATTAATTTTTTGTGTCAATTTATTTTCAGCACTGTATTAACCAATAAGTGTTAACACTTATGGGGAAGCAACATTTGGCACCATGAGAAGAAAACTGAGGTGGAGGTACTTAAAAGGAATGAAAGGCTCATAGTTGAGGATTTTACTTACTCAAGCTCTATTTGATAGCAGTGATTTGGCAACCTGGTGTGAAGTCCTTTACCAATATCTAGGAAATGTAACAGTGGTGATTTCTCAAACAGCTAATATTGAGGCATCATTAATGGTATGTAGGTCTGAGATTGGCCCCTGCAGTCCAGAATCGACTGCTGTCAAGCAACATGAGTTGAGAGACATTCCTGATCTTGCCACATCTTGTGGCCACTTGGGCAAATGGTTCAAGTTTGGCAGAGATGGGATTGGTAACTCAGTTCCCAGTGTAGGAAATGGGGCTCTGCCCCTTCCTTCTGCCTGCCCCATGTGCTTTAACCAAGCTGGCAGAGGCAGGGGTATCCTGTTATACATTTATTAAACTTAAAACCTGATGAGACCTTTTGTCAGGTGGTTCATAGGGACACTCCTGTAATAATAATAATACTGTAATAAATAATAATAAAATCCCATCTCATCTCTTGAATCCACTTCTCATACATGCTTCTAAAAAATGAAAACCTTAAAAATCATTCACCTGTGCGAACACAATGTTAATCACACCAAAACAATCTGAAATCCAGCGTAGCTTTCATTATCCTAAAGTCAGCAATATGCTATCCTCATTGTTCCTTTGTATAATGGAATTTATTGAGGCTATTCATCCTTCACACACACTGCAGAAGTGCACTTTGTAAAGCTGAGAAAGCTGTAGAGTTAATAGTGTAATAATTCAGCAAGAAAAACTGATTTGCAAGTGACCCATGTATCAGGCTGTCAATGGTGCTTAAAGGTAGTTCATAAATTCCTGACAAAGAAAGGTGTGGGCTTAGGGGACCACCCTTTTTTATAAATAAAATGGCCTTGTAAGAGTTGGTCATAGGAGCTTAATGCAGCCTGTTATTCTTGCATGTAATTTGCATATCACCAGAGAAAAGCAGGGAAGGAAAACAGCATTTTGTGTTCAAGAGCTGACACAAAAACGGTGTGTCTCGAAGGACCAAGCAGTTCTACTTGAACCCAGACAGTGTCAGAGATGCTGTAATATTCCTTCTACTCCCTACCAGTTGCCAGGGCATCTTGAGCAATCAGTTTTTCAGGGTCACTGTTCCTTAAGTCATAGTCAGGCAAATAACTGGATGAGACATGAGGCTATAATTTTTCTGGTTTTGAGGACCTTGTTAGGTCAGTAGTGCTAAGAAAAAGCTCTCTCTCTGTCTGCTAATACCACATTCAAATTAAAAGTCATCTGGAAACTCAAATTTGTCAGAATGGAAATTATCTCTAATTGCCTGTGCTGCTGTTCAGGCTCTAGGCACTTGCTGTAAAGCAGGTTATGCTCTGGATGAGAAATGCAGGAGGAATTTAGTCTTATCAGCTAGTCTTTGAACGTTGAACGGGTTCTTTTACCTTATCATCTTTCTCCCTTGAGAAGGGTCTGGCTGTGACTGTTACCCTCAGATCTCCTTGATTGTAGGGCTTTTCTGGGAGTGCCATGTGTCAGCTGAGGAGGTCTGCACTCTCTGTGCTCTGCAGTGCCTTGGCCAGTGCCCACCTAACACGGTGTGCTGGCTCCAGGACACACAGAATGGGACCTTGGTGACAACCTGATGTGCTGGTTCCTCTGCAGGGTTGAACAGCAGGGATTTTGCACCGGCTGTTATGTGTGCAACCCAGTGTGTCATATCAGAAGCAGTTCTTACTGTTTCTGTGCTAATTAAAGGTAGCAGTAGGTTCCAATACTTAAGGATTAGTTGACAAAAAGCATGTTTCTGTGGGTTTATAGCCCTCTTATGTATAGAAGGGATACAGCAGCTCAGTAATTGCTGAAGTTATTGATTATTATAATAGCCTATTAGTCTAGAATGTCCCATCAAGTCAATCATTACCTCATGTGATTTCAGACAAAAATGCCATGTGTTAGGTTTATACACACTTTAGCAGGCCTGGGATGCATGGAGAGAAGCCTTTTTAGTAATTGCAAAGCTGATTTCTACATAATGAAAACATAAATCAGGGGTTTGCACTCAAGCAATCTATTCAGATTACTCACCTGAATTTCTGCACGGGGCAGTGAATGATTACAAATACATTTCATAATGCTTCCTACTAGCCTTTTTTTTATAGAAAAGGAGCTAATGATCAAGGTATAAAGGAATGAATTAGACCTTGAAGGCATCTCCAAGAAATTTATTGAAGGGCCTGGCGGAAGAAATTATACCATGTGACAAAAAGAAAGTCAAGTCACGTCAGATGTCAGCAGCAGTCATATAGGAGTCCAAGAAATTGATTTTCTTTAAAAGGATTTTTAAAATTGCCCTTTAGAAAATGAGTATAATGACAGTATACATAAAATTTGTCTGCTTAAAACAAACAGAAGGCAATAGGAGAAGGACTTTGTTTTATGATCTATTTTTATCATCTCCTTATCCTCCAGAGCACTGGGAAGTTAAGGTTCAAAATGATTCCACAAGATGGTCTCTAGTTGGCAGTATGGTACCAGCCACCAGAGCTTCCTTATGGCTGCTTTCAAGGACAACAATTAAATGTTTTCCCTTATTTAAAAGGTGCTGTGACAAACAGCTACTGCACTCAGTAGTGGAACTGGAAGTGGCTGGACATGACTGATGTGTTTGAGAAGAACCTAAAATTAGAAATGTCAAAATTCTGGGTTACCTCTGTCCTTTGCTGACCACAGTGTTGTTCCTAGGAAGAAAAGCCTGTGTTCTCACTATTGACCTTCCAAGCTTGCTGAAAGAATTGCTGTGGAGGCAGTGAATATTAAAGCTTATTGAATTAATAGAATGTCAGAATCATAGGTCTTATTGAAGCAAATTTACTGCAAAGCATGGAATTTCTTTTGTCTTCAAAAAAGCTGAGTAAAAATGGAATATAGATCAATTACAGAAGTTATAGAGCAAGGCAGTCATTGATGGATTTACATTTGCACTCTGAGATGAGTGTTATTCTTTAGCTGTGCTCATTCAGTTCAGACTTTCAGTAACTGTAGGAGCAATTTATTAAGGTAGCTAGTGGGGGGAATCACCCTTACCATTCTTGACATTTAGAGAAGCCAAATTACAGTATTTCAAGTTGTTGCTCAGCAAAAGATGCCTGTAAGGGACAAAAGAATGCCATTTCCTACATTTTGCAAAGGGTATTTTCTCCAGTGCTAGCACCTGGGTGATTCTGTGTTTCCTGATGTAGATAAAACCTCCCCTTCATGGGAGAGTTGCTCTGATGGTCATGTACACAAGAGCACAGCAAACAGCTGATAGTTCTTCCATATTCATCCTCTGTGACCTCCAGGTCTTCGCTCATTTGTTATTTTCTGGAAGAGCTGTGTAATGCTGAAGAAAATCATTATAATGAGATCAGATTTATCAATTTAACTTCATGTTTGGATTAGTGGTCTCCAAACTTTTTTTGATTGCACACCCCTATTAGTTAAAAATATGTTTGAGCATACCTTCTCGATAATTTTATGTATTTATTAGTACTGCACTACTAATGGTTATGTATATTATACACAAAAATACACATTGAAAAAGGATAAAATAACATTGAAATTCACACTATTTTAAAAGTAATTTTTATTTTATTAATGGTACAAAAAAAAGTCTTCCCACTCTCCAGTGGATCACCTTGCCCACCCCTCAGGCTGTGCACACCTCTCTTTAGAGACACTGGATTAGACCCTCTACAGGAAGTCATATTCCCAGCTCCCACTGTCTTCCCACTGTGCCTCTCCCTAACTTCTAAATAAACCCTTTGTCTTTCACGTTCATGTAGTAACAAAGGGAGGATATATACAAGAAAATGTTTGAGAATCTATTATGAGAGGGGCAGGGGATTTTTCCATGTTTCATTCTGAGATTAAAATGCATAATTGGGCACTTCAAAATAAATATTTACTGTTTACTTTGTGGAAGAGTTTCCCAAAGAAATGTTTTCCAGTTTTAAAATGTTAATTTAAAAATTACTAAGCCTTTTAAACAGCTTTGAGTAGATTTTCATGATATTCAAAATTAAGTCAAGCAACATGTTTCAGGCCAAATTATGTATTTTATATGGAAATATATTCTCACTCCTTATGGTCTGCTGAGAAAATTACAAAGAAATATTTTTCCAGTCAAGATGAAATACCGTTTGGTTTGTGGAGCAGTTTAAAAATTGAATTGGGAACACTGGTCATTAGCACAGCCCCACAAAGGCTTTTCGCAGTGACCTTCAAGGAAGACTTTGTTTTCCAGGAGGGAGCAGCAAGGATTGCCTGGCTGGGGCAGACTGGGAGCTCTGGGCTAAGCCTGGCCCTGCCCGAGGCTTCACTTTGGACCAGGAGCAGAGCTCCAAGAGCCAGGAGGTTGCAAGAGCAGCATAGCTGTAGTTTTCCTGTTTTTTTAAAGAGGAGGTTTTAAGGTTCTAAGACTTGTGCTCATATAGAAAATACTTTTTTCCCATTTGCATTGATGTTTTCAGTGGGTTTCAGTGCTTGCTGCGAGATAAAAAGAGCAAAATAAGTAAAAACCCCTAAAGCCTGTAGCTTTGAAACAGCTTTTGTCATATGGGCACAGGGCTCCCTCTGATATTTATGACTGGGAGAAGGAGCTTGTCCCTGCTTTTGTGTGAGGGGGGCATGTCTTTACCATCACGTTTTGCAAGCACCTATAAAAAACCTGCTATTCATACATGTGTGCCTGTATGTATGTGCACACACTGGTCTGTGTATGAGTCTCAGTCAGCCTTGGAACCTCTTTGGAGTGTGGCCCTCATACCACAGTCAATCTTGTGTGGCTGGCATGCCATCTTTTTAAGTCCTTGTCTGAGATATCAAGATTGCTTTCTTGATTGTTTCGTGGTTTCTGGCCCATCTGAAGGGCCTGACTCTTAGGGAGAAGCTGACACTTGTTTGTGGGAATCCCTGTGCACTCTCCTCTGCTGTGGAGAGTGGCTATCCCAGGAGGCAAACTGGTCCTGCTGTGCTGGAGAGAGGGCACAGCCAGGGAGAGGCTTCTGTCTTCAGTGCCAGGTCTCAAGTGTGAGACTGGACCTGTCAGACCTGCATGTTGCCTTCCTTGTGGAGATGTGGGGGTTCAGATCTTGGATACTAAAAGAAGCTTTTAGCAGAGGATTTGTCTTGCTGCCCTGTTGCCCTGTTCCTGCTGTGCTGCACAGGTAGGGCTTGACAGCAGCTCAGAGCATCTGCTCCACAGGGATCTGCTGAGTTCATGGGAGGGGAGGAAGGTTGAGAGAATGCTGTCAGCCCTGAAATGGAGCTCGGTGTTGTAGGAAGATAAAGGTTACAGGATATTGTGAGTTGTAGCCTGCTGAGCTAAGGAGTTGTAACCAGAGAGAGAGAGATGTGAGGCATACTGTGAACACACACTTCAGGGGTATTGTAACCACCACTGAAAATCAACACCCTGGGACTACTTATTCACACCACTGAAGGCAGAGGTGTCTGTACAGAGTTTTCTTGGCAAATAGAGCATCACAATAAAGGATTTTGAGGTTGGAGTGGATTTTTTTGTTGTTTTGGGTTTGCGTTGTGTTTTGAATTTGCTCATTTTTTATTTTGTCATTTTTTTTGAGAGGCAGGAGCATTCTGTAAAGGAAATAATGTAGAATAAACTGAATGAAAGAATAAACAAAATGAAATTGCATTTGACATGCTCGGTGTACTATGTTATTTCTTTATAAATATAATAGATTAAAAATGATCGAATGGAAAGGCAGTGACTGGGTTGGGATTGTCTCTCAAGCTGATTGAATAATAGGCATTTTGCCTCACTAGAAAACCTAAAACCTTGGGCAGGCGGTAGGGGTGTTCAGAGTGAGAAGAAAGGAGAGGTGATTGAAGTGAAGCCAATATAGGATAAGAGTTGTATTCCTGGAATAGGAGAAAAGAGGAATGTTGATTTGATGTAAATTTTGTAATAATTTTGGTTTTTAGAACTGTTTTCTCTCATCAAAAACAGAGCTTCTGAAAGAAATACTTGGATTTTGAATAATCCAAATGTGTTCACTATTTCATATTTCTCTCTTTTTTTGAGGGGAGGCTGAAATATCCACCTGAAATAGCAAACAGTGTAGGATTTGGAGACTTTTTTTTTTTTTTAAACTAATTTCATTCAGATATGATTTTTGGGCCTGCACCAGCCTCATTGTACTACTTAAAATGCTTGGAGCTCCGTGTGGAGGCTCAGAAAGGACTCTGTGATCTTCTCAAGGAGGTTTTTGTATATGTTGGTGCCATTTCAGGCAATCCCAGACTATTTCCCAAAAGCCTTTGTGTGCCTCCTGGGCAGCACACCTTGGTGTTGCTGAAAACCACTCAGCAGCTGTGATCACAGTCACATCGGAAGGCTTCCTTGATGGTTTGAAGCATATTGGAATATATAAAAGAGAGCAGGAACAAAGGAAATCATGTAACACTGTCAAATTTTTGGTCATGGTAATGAAATTAAAAATTTGGTTCCTAGCTGTTGTTTAATCACCAGCTCAAACTATTTAAAGAAGAACATCATCACTTGAATCAGAAAGACCTTCATTACCTTGCTGCCTCTAGAGCTGCTAAGGATTTTTCTGCTGACTCCATTGGAAGCTGTTGTAAAATCCTTGCAATGCTGAGTTTACATGAGAAGAAAGTGTATAAATTCTTCATAATGCTATCGTATACAGCAATGTATATCACAAACCAGCTACTCATTTAATAGAAGTTGTGAGATACGTGTATATATAAGATGGTATTCTTTCCTTTTTTTTTTAAGAATGTTTGCAAAAGGGTAAGGCTGACGCGTGGTTTAAAGTCCTTATGCCACCAAGGCAATTCATGCGAAATGGAAATGTTCCTACAGACCTTCCTTAGGGGCATTGCCACAGCCCCCTCACAGGTATGATACAAACTGAGTTCCAAGTTAAAAGGCTGCAGCTTCTCATTAAAACTAAGCATCGATATCCTGAACTCCTAGAAGTTTTTCTTGTACTAGTTTCAAGGATTTATTTCTCTGTCTATTGAGGACACTGTTGCTTGAAACACAGGACAAATGCTAAGCTGGCCAGAAAATACAGCCATCCTCCAAGAAAAGAGTTATTTTTTCGATAACAAATTGACTTGAGAATTGATTATAAATCCAAAAGCAATTACTTACTTATGAACTGAAGTTAAAGCAGATTGAAGGTAGTTTAGATTTAAATAGGTTGCAATACATATCCTTTACTCTGTTCAATATGTTAATGAAAAACGAGGTCAAAATAATAAAGCATTTAATGAACAAAAAACCTTGAGAAACAGTATCTGATCTGTGTTTAGCTTTCTTGATTACAGGATAGCAGCAGTGAAACGCAGGCTTTCATCAGATAATATTTCATTTAGCAGAAAAAAGAGAACTGGAACACTCTTAGTGCTGGAAACTTAGGCCAGAACTAAACTTAGGCAGAAGTAAAAAGTCTGTACAAAACAAAATACTGCATGTGAGACTAGAGGTCACAGGAATTGTCACCCTTATGGGGTTCTGTTGCTGCAAAATTCAATTATTGAGTCCCCGTAGATGGCCCTGTGATTTTACAAGGCTGACTTGCCAAATGAACACACAGTAATGAAGAATAATGGTCCTACAGAAAGGTAATATCCTCTCCACAGAGGAGAGAACAGAGAGAGGTACCACATGGTGTTCCACCAAGAAAATCACAGGAATGATTGCAGTGGATTGAGAAGGATGATCTCCACGTTGGGATGTTTTCAGAATGCCTCATATCATGTGGGTCATCTCTTTGTGTGTATGGAGTCGTGGCATGGGTAGAACAAATGTCTATCAGCTATCAAAAAAGACTTCAGAAAAATACAAGGAAGTGACGAGGAAGTGATGTTAGAAATTTAAAAATTAAAGTACCAGAAAACTGAAAGGATAATAAACCAACCTAGCTTAGGTCCTGTTTCGAGAGAAGGTTGAACTAGTTGATCTACAGAAGTCCACTTCTACTTAGAGCTTTCTGCACATCTGTGACTTGTAAGTACAACGTAACAGGCCAAAAACCCAGCCAACCACCACCAAGAAAATAAACAAAAACCTATAAAGCTTGAAAATGCTATTGAAAACAGCTGTGTATGGTTTGTGTTGTATTTTTGTTTGGTTTTCTTGGTTTTGTTTGTTTGGTTTGGTTTTTTTTTGGTTTTTTGTTTGTTTTTTGTTTAGCATGACAGGAGTCTGAAGCCCAAGGTACAGGCATGGGAGAGAATTATTTTTTACATGATATCTCTATGGAGAAGGTTGGGGAGATACCCATGCTGGAATCATATTTAAAGGGACCATGTGAGTTGACAGTCCATAAAGAGACTGTTTGATGGGATTGCCAAACAAAGGCTGGAGTATGTGGTAAGAAATTACCAACAGCAGATGTCACGACCCAATTCTTGAAGGGTTTCTCCTCCTCTTTGTACCTGATAGTAAGAAGGGATGTGTTTTTGATTATGCTTTTAACAGGATTCCAAAGGAGAGCCAGAGCACTAATGGCATGAGGCCTAATATCTGTTGGGGGAGCGGGAGGGAAGAGAGAGAAACAATCATAACAAATACAATGAATGGACACACAGGTGAATATGATATTTTGGGAAGGAGTTAGCCCAGTTCAGAAGAAAAGTCAAGCCCTACAAATCCAAAGCAGTTCTCTGAAGGAGTAGCTAAGCAGGTGGATAAGATAAAACCTGATGATATAAAATCAATCTAGATTTTCAAAAAGGCATTTGACAAGGTCCCTTGCCAGAATTTTTAAAGAAACTTAGCCACAGTGTACTTGTTAAAGGAATAAATAACCAGTAAGGGATCAAAAGAAGTGGTCAAGAGAAACTTTAATATGAGATCAAGTTATTCAAGAAGACAGTGAAGGGGACTTGAATATGAAATGAAATATCTCATGATACTGAGTGACTGGGTGATAAAATGTCGAATGATATTGAATGTAAATAAATCGCAAAATAATACACATGAGAAAGAATAATTCCTTAATAATGCTTGTTTCTGATCTGAACATAAACACTAACAGGGAAGTTTATAATTGATAGTTCAGAGAGAATGCCAGAGTTGTGCTCAGTAATGATCAAAATAAATTGAAGTATAAAAATTATTATGGTGAGAATAGAAAACAGAAAGAAAAAATGTCCTTGTGTGACTACATTTCCCCCTGATACACATACATTGACTAACATGCACACTTCTGATGAAACTAAGAAAGGTAGTAACACTGGGAGTGCTACAGATGGAGGTAATAAGTGTGATTAAAGATCGAGTATATTCCGTGTGGAAAATTACTAACTTGACTCCAGCCTGAGGAAAAGTTTTTGTTTTGTTGATAAGAAGTGGTTTGAGACATAGTAGGGAAAACCTGGCCCTTGGGTGATTCCCAAACCTCTTCAAGATGGTGTACCTGCAAAACCGGACTGAGGGAAAGAGGGGATGGGAGGAAACTTGCACACCCTGTTCACTATTGCCTCGGAGTTAGTGTTTTGCAAAGTGCTTTTACAGGCTGAGGGAATGTAGAGAAGTGTCAGAAGTGGCAAGAGGGGAGTGTAAGAGGGTGGTGTAAGAGGGATTGGATGAATGAAAAATATCTCCAGACTTTCCTGGCCAACTTCTTTAGTTCTTTGAAATGATCAGCAGGAGGAGTGTGTCACATCTGTGTACCTGGAGCACTTGCAAAATGTGCTCATCTTTAGAAACGAACAAAAGAGGGAATCAATCTGCTTTGGGTTCTAGGGACTAGTCCTTTGTCTACTCGTACTACCCCAGGTGGGTGCTGTGGGGTACGAGGTAGTAGTGTGGGTTTAAGCAAGTGGCAGCTATGCACGTGCTTTTCAAAAGAAAGGGGGTTTTAGGAATTATTGGAGGACCCTGAAGATACATTAAATTTGATTTGCACAAGCAAAGCCTCATCTGCTTCCCCAAGACTATCCTTGATTACATGCAGTCTTGTTTTGAAGTCCCCACAGTGGGCAGAGGCAGGTTTCCTTTTCAGAGTATGAGTGTTGGTGTGCCTCTGATTCTGCTGCATTTTTATGTAGTGGAAAGAAAGGTTCAACCTAGTAACAGTAGAGCTAAGCAAGATGGTTTTGTGCTGTATCTTCCTTTGTCTATTAAAGCTGAAAATGGGGTTTAGGGGAAAAAAAGTATGATTTTTCCTTTCTCAGCATGAAGCTTTTTCTTTTCATAACAGAGAAACAAGCCTGACTTACCTATCACTTAAAGCAAGCAATGACCTCTTGTGCTTTGGGGTGCATGAGTACCTCTTGTATTGTTTGGTTTCTCCTTGAAGAGGAATAGAGAGGAACAGGGCTGCAACTGAGACACAGTAAACCTGCAGTTCATATTGCCATCGTGGGAAGGAAACAAAGGTATCATCTGTTTATGTCCTTGAACCAAAGCACGGTCCCAGTGTGCAGAAATCACAGCTGTACAGTGCATGTAGACACACAGTTTGCTCAGCTGAGTTCCTCTTACTGTAAGGGAAAGGATTTCTTAGACTATCTCTGTAGGTTTTTAACAAAGTTGGGCTTAACTGTCTAGTGTCTAGTAGGTTACTGCTGATTAGCTCTTTTTTTCTATCTCAGTGCTTTGGTCAAACCACTTCTCTTGACATATTTATTGTGGTTTTATTGCCTCATTAAAACAATACCATTCTCTCACAAACAAAATGATGATTCTTAAGTGGGATAAAACCTTTCCTGCCAGGGCCCCACTTACATGTTCTGTTCTGAAGACACACCTTTGTCCCTTCTGCTACTCCGTGCTCTCAGGAGCAGCTGTTCTTCATGCTTCTCTCCTTGATGAAGGCCATTAAAACAACCTGACCATGATGAGGGTGCTGAAGCTCTAGAGGTGTTTTCTGCAGTGCTGAGCATCAATACAGTGTCCCATTGTCCTTCCCTGTTGGTCTGTTTGCATCTGGTGTCCCATATCCTATACCATTTCTAGAGCAAAGATTGGATAATAAAGGGAATTTTAGTTTGTGCATCACACCTGCTGCAACAGTGCTAGTGGGAATGATACTGTAATGGTCATAGCATGGCCCAAGTCCCATGGGAATGTTGCCTGGAGGTCTAGCCGTGTAAGGGACAGTGCTTTCCTAACTGCTTTTACTTGTGCTTATTTAAATGCAACTTGATAAAAGAAGACACTGGTCTCTTCTCTGCAGTGGCCAGTGACAGGACCCGAGGGAATGGCCAGAAATTGTGTCAGGGGAGGTTTAGGTTGGATATTAGAACAAGGTTCTTCCCCCAGAGGGTAGTTGGGCACTGAACAGGCTCCCCAGGGCAGTGGGCACAGCACCAAGGCTGACAGAGCTCAAGGAGTGTTTGGATGATGCTCTCAGGCGCAGGATGTGGCTCTTGGGAGTGGTCCTGTGCAGGGCCAGGAGTTGGACTTGATGGTCCTGTGGGCCCCTTCCAACTCTTCCTATTCTGTGATTCTGTGAAATGAGGTGAATGTTTAAATGAGATTGAAATGGGTAATAAACTGTCCCCAAAAAGGAATTTGAAAAGGATTGAGGAAAAGCCACCCACCAGCCTGCAAGTTTCAGGCAGTCTGATATTCCTTAAGCACAGACATCTGATCTGTCGTGAAGACAAACATGGCAATGCATGAAAAACATGTAATAGTAAATAGTGAAACCACATGCAGCTGAAACACACACTAGAAGTTTTCTGGATCTGGAGCTGTTGTTTCCTGCCATGTCCTACCATCATAGCAAACCGACATCTGCCACTGGGCAAACAGTAGCTGGGGGTTTTTGGCTACTGAAAATGTATGAAAATCGATGGAAATGCCATCTGGGAAGCATGAAATTAGATGTCTTTGCCAGGTTATTATTGGAATAACTGTATTAAAGCAGTACTAGCATTGGGTTATGCCTTTCTGTAGTATTTATGTTGGACTGGCCTTATTACCCCCATAAATCCTGCTATACTTGGAAGAGTACAGAAAATGCCAGGAGAATTGGGCATGGTCTGTGCTATTTACCAAGATGTTTATCTTCAAAATCTGATACAATGTACTGATCCAGGATGTGTTCTGAGAGACTCATGCCCGTGTCAGTCTGGTCATTCCAGCATTTGGAGAAGAAGGCGGACAGGAGGAAGCAGAGATGATCTGTCATTCCATGATCCTGTTTGCTCTTCTGCAGCATCAGATGGTGTCCTGAGATTCCTCTGGCAGACACATTTCCAAGGAAGCTGAAAGCTTTGTTGTACCACTTCCTGAGAATTCAGTCATTCCAATGTGCACGGTTGGCAACCACCAATTGTCAGCAAAGGCTGATCGTTATACTCGATGCTATGTATAAACCACCAGACAGAATGTTGAATGGGATAAAATGATTATTTCTAGCTGCAGCTTAATGGTTTTGGAGTAGAGAAAGTAGAGTGTGTGTGCATGTGAAGACTTCAGTGCTAACCAGCACATGGCTGAGTCTCGTTTGAGACACAATTGCTGTGTCACTGGGCTGCAACCCAGTGAAACAGTTCAGCCTGGAGAAAGGGGAATAGCTTTTCCTCTTTGTAGTCAAAAGGACAGCCACATGTAGAATGGCAGTGCTTTTGGAAGGTTTTAAAATCTCTGGTATGGATTTTTCCTGACCTATTATGGAATAACTTGCTTGTGAACTGTATTTACTATACTAAGAAGTTCATGACTTGTCTAATAATGAAATACCTGAAAAAGAATAGAGCACTGTTATGCCATAACCCTTATAGATGTGCAAGGAGCATTAGGAGCTGCTCTGCTTAAGCTGACTTTGGAATTATAAAAACTAATTGTAGTTTTTATTGCTTTACTATGACCAATGTTAAAGTAAAAATTTAAAAATAGTGCTTGAAAGTATGTAATGTTCACACATAGATGGAATATTTCTGTAAGTAAAAATATGTAGCATATCCAAAATCGTGAGACAAAGTATTCTGAAGTTTATAGGAAACATACAGGATAGCATAGAACAAATTAAGGCAGGGAATTGCTATCCATTTTAATGCTCATCAGTGAGCAGGACACATTTTTAATAAGAGTTTAGAAGTGTCTTTCCCCTTTTCTGGGATGTACACGGATACTTTTTATAGCAGAGGAGTACATACTTTACACTCTGTAGCTTCATGCACCATGCTCAGCGGGGCAGTTACAATCTCAGTTCATGTAAAGAATAAATGCAGGATGGATATGGAGTATTCCCCTGTTCCACCTCAGGCATCCTGTGGGATGCCTAAATCAGCTGGATACCTGCAAAACTGCCCTAAGCCTGGAGTAGTGAAACATCCAAGTACCCTCCCAGTCCCCCCCGGACATTGATCCCTTCAGAGAGGAGCATCATCATGGCTGGGCTTCGCGAACGAAGATTTGGGAAGGCTCTATCCACATTTGCTACAGGCACGCTGGTGACTTATGAGGCCAATACGTGACAGACACATCCGATTGCAAAAGGCACAGCAGAAAGACTCCTTAGATGGTGTATTCTGCAAGACATGGTTCTTTCTGCGTTGCCTTTTCTCCTCAAGAGTGATCCTGCGTGTGTTCTCAAAGGAGACAGCTGCGTTATAGATGGTGTGTCTCCAGGCCTCCTGATTTGAGGCCAGAGTAGACCAGTTCTGGTGATCAATATGGCCAAGCCTGAGATGTTGTTTCAGGGAGTCCTCGTATCTTTTCTTTGGGGCTCCTCTCATGCGGCAGCCGGTGGCAAGTTCACCATAGAGCAGGACCTTAGGGAGGCGGTGGTTGGTCCTTCATCCTTGAGACATGCCCTGCCCATCACAGCTGTGTTCTCAGCAACATGGCCTCAATACTTGTGACAGCTGCTTACTCTAGAACAGATGTATTGGTCACATCATCTGACCAGTGGATGTTTAGAATCGTACGGAGGCAGTGTTGATGGAAGCGTTCTAGGAGACGCAGGTGGTGGCGGTAGATGACCCATGATTCGGAACCATATAAGAGAGTAGACAACACTAAGGCTTTGTAAACACTGGATACTGCAGATGCAATCAAACGTGGCTGCTGGGAATGGTGGGTGAGGGCCAGGCTGCACCAAATCAGCACTTCACCCGCCTGTAAGAATTCTGGAATTCCATCCATTTCAATCTTAAAAAAATCTTAAGACTACTTTGCATAGGGAGCCCCTACATTAATTAGCCCTAATGTTGTTATTAGGGACTGACATCTCGGTGATATTTAGAATAGGTTAAATTTCCCAGTTTGCCTATTTCCAATGATTAAATGCTTTTGGCACAGAAATCTGAATTTATGAGGTGAGATCTTAGTGTTCTCAATAATCTAGCAAACCCATAACTTGAAGACTGAATTCTGAATTGTATTTTAAATAAGTAAGAAGATTTTTCTGTGGGATTTTTCAACACTAAATACTGATAGGGTTTTTTTCTATTTCATCAGGTGTTTATGGAGGTGTGAATAATACCATTTTTTACAGCAGGTAGTTAGGCAGAGTCTCTTCTTTCTTGCTCTCAGTGGAGCAGAAGAGTCTTTAGCTTTCCAAAATTCTTAGAGTTGGAACTCTATCCTGAAGATTTAAGACTTATTTTTTTTTTGTCTAGAATAGGTTCCAAATAAGAGTATTTCTCTCAGACTGCTGTAATAACTCACTTGTAAGAACTAAGTAGTCATGTTTGAAACAATGCATTCATTAGCTGGTAATATTTTGGTGAATCCTGAAATCTAGAAGTGCTGCAGACCTGAGCAAGTAGGGAATTTCAGAGTCTTAAACAGTTCGAAGGCTCCTTAGGCCCAGGCATTCCTTCTGGTATGTTATTCTTGGTGAGCTGCACCGAGGAGATATTCCAGTCCCAGATGTAATCAGGATCTTTACAGACCTTTTTATTGGACAATCCAGTCTTTGGCTGCTGGTGATGACTTCAATAATTGCATGATTCAGTTGTCTCTGCCCATTTTCTGTCTGTCAGGTGAGCTGCATTCAGCTTCAGAGAGGTTTCATTTTTCCTTCCTGTAATTCTTTATTGAAATTGGTTCAATAACACAGATATATAAAGTGTCAAAATAGGAGCTTGACATAGCAAAAAGGGAGAGGGATTCATTTCTTCTATTAAGAAATAATCAGAATTGTGTAGGGCAAAAAGGAATATAATTTTCTTTTTCTCTTTCTAAGCAGCACATAGGCAGATTTTTTGGAAAGTAATAAAGCTGATTCACATAGTTGATAAAAACCTGTAAGTGCAAGAAAAATTACAGTAAATTGGAATTATAATATTCAGATCATACATAATTTATGGACAAGTGTTTAGAGTATAATTAGAAAGTTTAAAATACCTGCTTTAAATTTTCTTTATTCAAACATTTATACCTAAATAAAGGACTTCAAAATACAATAAGGCTCAAAAGTGAGCTTTTTGTAAAGAAGCCATATTTCAAAGCAAATCTTGCTGTCTTTCATGTATCCCTCTTGGAACTAAGTTGTTCCAGTGCTTCCAATCTCTCTTCATTTGCCCTTTTCTAGACAACCTGTAGCTCCCCATGGCCTTCAGTTTATTAATTTTTAATGCAGTATTCCAGCAAAGGAATTTCCAGTGGAAGAGAGCAAATCCTTTGCCTGTATAATAGCATAGGGTGCCCCCCTCTCAGTACTCTCCAGGTGAGTTTTACTTCTGAAAAAAGTACAGCTTTGTTCATTTATCACAAACTTCCAAACCTGCTGAACAACCTACATGACCAGTTGTGGATTTTTCTTTTTGACTAATTTGGTGCTTGCTCTTTCGTGGAGTAAAACCAGAGATGCTGCTGCTGCTGCAGGTTTTTAACAGGAAGCTCCATAGATGGGGATGCTGCTGAAAGGGGTCAGTTAAAAACTGACATTAAACTTTTCGGGCCAAACCTTCTGGTTTTTATTTAAACTTACAGCATCTGATTCAGTAGTAAATTAAGCAGTTGGGTTTTTAACTCAAAGCTAAGTATGTTCTTAAATACTTTGCTGGTTTGTGGCTTATCAGTTAGAAGCTGTGTTGTATTGCTGGATGTGTTGTTAACACCAGTACAAAAAAATTAACAAATCGCTGAAAGTTTACATTTCAAGTGTATCAGCAATACTTCAAAATTCTAATTCAAAAATCTTTCTCATACTTTAAGGACTTGCTAAAACAGTGCTGAGGCATTGTTAAACATGAGGTATAGAAAATTTCTGTCCTTTTATTCAATCTCTGAGTAGGCAGAGCTGAGTGTAGTACAAAAAAAGCAAGTGACTGCAGTTGTTCATTGGTCTTCACTGGGGCAGCACAAAGATTCAAATTAGGCCTGGACAGTATCCACATGAACTCAAAGCTCTTGCTGCAAGAGACTCCATTGCTGTCATTGCTCCTGAGAGGCAGAATCCCTCAAGCCATAATCACCCTTCAGGGATAAATTGCATTCCTAACCCTACAGGGAGCCCTCCAGGTGACTATAAAGAAGTAAAATATAGTAGTGGACTCCAATCATGGTCAAATATTTTAAAAGAGGTTGTAGTGAGGTGGGTGTCAGTCTCTTCTCCAGATAACAAGTGACAGGATGAGACAAAATGGCCTCATGTTGCACCAGGAGAGGTTTAGATTGGATATTGGGAAAAGATTCTTCATGGAAAGGGTTCTCAAGCATTGGAACAGACTGCCTAAGGAAGTGGTGGGCTCACCATCCCTGGAAATGTTAAAAAAAATATGTGGATGTGGCACTTCAGGACATGGTTTCTTGGCGAACATGGTGGTGGTGCTGATGGATGGTTGGACTTGATGATCTTAGAGAGGTTTTTTCCAAACTTAATGGTTCTGTAACTTTAAATACTCCATTAACTTGCAGCTAAACACGCACTGTTGAGACCACTGGCTTTATTTCTGTCCAAGTTTTGGAAAGGGGACAGAAATTTGGAATTATTGGTTGTCTACAGTTTGCATAAAATTTTAATTTTAAATTTTAGTTCTTCACTTTCTCCATTTAAAAATTTCCTGATTTTTAGTTTTAATACTCTTTTCAAATGCAAACGAGCATGATTTTTATGTAGACTATTTAAGTTGTCTAATTTATTCTGGGTAGTTATATAATAGCTGATAAATTTGCAGGTGTTTTTTAGTATTTTTCTGATTTTATTCAAACTATTATTTAAATTTAGGGAAAAAAACACACCCACAACCAAAAATGAGCATTGACTATTTTTCTGTGCTTGATTGTTTTTACTAAAAATCCTTATTTTCCCTTTTGTAACTTTTCCCCCTGATTATAAATGCTAGAGAGTAGTTTTAATTATTATAAAAAAATTGCAAGTTTATATCACATTTTAATGATTTAGCAGAAAATTATTGAAGTATTTCAGTTATTTTAAGATCAGTTTGATTGCCTTATGCTTAAATTTTCAAGGATGCTTGTTAGATGTGACCATCAATTTACTGTCTCCTTTCCCACAAGCAATAACGAAGATATGTTGAGCTCTTTTTACTTGTCAGATGAAAAGGCAAGAGCGTATTCTTTTCTGCACCAATACAAATATTTGAGGGTTTTCCCCCCACCACGTGTAAGGCATTTGATTTTTAACTCTCACTCTTATGTGACTGATAAATCCAAAGAAACTCGGACCAAACTTTCACATAATATTTTACTACACAGGAAATGTCAGTGTGGAGAGCGATTCAGAACATTATAATCATGTGAGAGCTGTGTGACACTGAGGCTCTTGGAACATCGTACTGTTAAAAAAGAATGGAAAAGAGAGTTCAGCAGAAAAAGATTTCTTCTTATATGTACAATAAAAGGTTTGAGGAAGGGGAGTAAAATGGGAGATAAAAAGTGGAAGGAGAAGACTATTAGAGTAGAGGAAGATTAGGTAAAAGAGAATATTACCATGGACTCAGAGGACAAAAAGCATAAGCTTTTTATATGCTGAACTTACATTGTGTGACTTAATAGGATCCTTACAGTGGATGTAAAATTAAGCCATAAGACTGGCAGATAAAGGACGTGTTGGGGGGAAAAGGCTATTTTACTCATCTCAGTTTAAAAAGATGACAGTTTCCAGTTCCATATGGCTCTCACTAAATTAGTGCTTTGTTTAGGCTTTTTTCCCCCCCATAGACTAAAGCTCTATTACAATATGAAGAGGAACATTGTCAGGGACATCCATGTACAGGGAAATTCATTGTTACTGTATCTGCAGCTGTTGTCAGTATTGTTGCTTGCAGATATCACATGGTTTTGATTTCAGATGTGGTTGTTGAGTTTTTTCTAAAGTGAATTGTGTATCCAAGACTTCAGAGACTCCAGAGAACAGTTTTCCTGGGTGGCAGAGAAACCTGTGGCCATGGGCAAAAGACAAGTGCCTGGTGCAGTTGTCTACCAAATCCAAAACAGTTTTCAGCACAGGAGAGTAGAAGTGTCTTGGGCACCTTTAACTTCAAGATGTAGAACCATTTTCAGAAATACAGCCGGGCCAACTCTGCTTGTTTAAATGTAGCCTGAAGTTTTCTCTCCTCTGTGTGTGAAGACAGCTAATGAAATACTCTCACCATTTCAGTTTGCAAGAGGTTGGAGGCAGGATAGGATCATAGCGAAGTTCAGGTTGGAAGGGACCTCAGGAGGGCTGTAGTCCAACCTCCTGCTTTAGGCAACTGGCTCTGGGGTCAGATCAGGTTGTTCAAAGCTTTATTCAGTCACATCTTGGAAATCTCCAACAACAGAGATGGAAACCTGGGAAACCTGGTGTACTGTTGGGCTTTCTTCATAGAGGAAAAGGTCTTTTTTAAGCCTGTTCCTCAAGCCTATACAGATTCTCCTTGAGGCAGCCCTGCCCTCAGGTGTATTGATGGTTGCCCTCACTTGGCATTATCTGCATATTCGAAAAGCAGGCATTCTGTCACCTCTTCAATGGCATCATTAAAGACTTTAAGCAGGACAGACCTCAGGATTGATCCCTGCAGTGCTTCACTTGTCACAAGCAGAAGAATGATGTGGGAGATGGTGTTGAAAGTCTTGTCAAAAGAATTGATATTTAAAATTCTTTCCTCATCCACAGATGTGATTGTTTTATCATAGAAGATACTTAGGTTGGTTAGGTATGATTTAACCTCAGTAAATCTGTGCCAGTTGTTCCCAATCACCTTATTCTCTTCTTTATGCCCAAAAAGGTGTTCTGAGGGGACTCACTCCATGATTTTCTGAGTGACTTGAGTTGTCTTTTGATAATTTTGGAGACACTTTCTCCAGCTGTTGGGTGTCTCTCCTGGTCTCTGTGGATTTCTATCAGTAGTAGAGAATGGCCTTTAAACGACACACCCTATTTTCTCTACACACTTAGATGTAACTTGTCAAATCCCAGTGACTTTTAAGGATCAATCTCAAATACTTTCTCATATTCCATCTTCTCTTTGAATCTGTTGACCAAGTACAGAGGCCTTTTTTGGAGAAGACTACAGCAAAGGTGGTGTTGAATAGCTCAGCCCCACTGGTGTCTGCTGTCACTAAGTCACCCACCTCACTGACCAGCAGGCCTGTATGTACCCTTACTGAGGGCTGGAGCTTGTAAACTTCGTGATTTTGGGGTTTTTTCTTTCTCTGCTTAGGAGACCAATACATAGCTCTGCGCAGATAAAAAATAGGTTTTGTCTTTTGCCTGCCTCTCCAGCATGAAGAGAGCTTAGTGCATCCTGAGAAACTTCTGTATTCCTCGATAATCCCTTTGCTGCTCCGTTTATGTACAATGACTGTGAAGATGAAGAGCCCCAGGTATGTGTGGCCTGGCTCCGGCCTGCCTCCCAATGGGATGCAGCTCACTTCCTGATGAACAAGGGACTTACTGAGAGTTTGAACATCTTCACTATATGTACTGCATAGAGGTGAGGCCCTGAGATCTTATTAAAAATAGATCTGTGTAGAATTAACCTTTTAGTTGGTTGAATCCAAATTCATTAACTGTATCAGGTCAGCTTTTAACAGTAAAGACTAACAGTTTGCTGACTTAAGGAAAGGAATTCTATTTTATTTTACATATATTAAAAATTTTAACCATCAAAACAAACACTGGGGAAAAAATGAGGGCTTTACAAATATGAAAAATATTGTTACTCTGAGGTTATAATATTTGAAAATAATGAATTATAATTGTGTAAACCTGTAACCAGGTTTGTTTCTGTGAGCTGTGGGACCGGGTTGGCATCTCTGTGCCTAGTAAAGCTCCTGTTATTCAGATGTTTTATATGGCTCAGAAAGAATCAAACAGTCTTTGTTTTTCTCAGAAAAATAGATAATGAAAGCATTTACTTAATTGTAAACTTTTCTTCTTGGTTTTGTCAAAAGCCTAACCCACCTATAATTTCCACAGATATGTGATTTGCAGAGTTAGTTTGATATTTGGTTTTGCATTTTACTCTGTTTCCTGACACTGAATTATTTAGCTTAGTAACATCAACAGTTTATTTGCGTGGTTTTGGAGGTTTTAATGGATTTATGCCAAGCATTGTGAAAGCAAAAGAATAGTTACATTCTTTATGCTACTTACAATTTTAATAAGGTTATGTACATGTTTTAAAATGAATTCTGTAGGTAAAGAAAATAGGGTTACAGTTTCTTTTTCATCTTTTTATATCACTTTTTTTTATAATTCTGTGCCATTATTTCCTAACACGTTGTTGGTAACTACAGGTTACCTGTATGAAAAAGCAGTATTTGCAGCTGTAATTTCATGGCCTTAAGAAAAAGAAAAAGAGGGGAAAAAAGAAGCATAGCCTTTTGTGTTTGAGGGGGACTAAAGCTTAGCACAGAGAGTTGGGGAAAATTTTTTAGTCCTTGCCTTTTAAAATGTACAGATAACATCTGTAGGAGAAGTGGTGACAGAGACACACATTCCCTGCATCACAAGACTTATTTCCCTTGGGTGTAAACTGCTGTAGAAAGCACCCTGCTCTGTGAGGCAAGGACATTTTTCTTGAGCTGAGCAAGGGGCAAGAAGGAATTTTTTATGTATAAAATTTTGAAGTGAATTATGAGCTGTGTGATTGCAAAAGTTAAGGCTTAAATTATTAAACAGCTATTGAAAGACAAACCACTTGCACAAGCACTCACTTACTGTATATGTGAACCTGTCTAAGGTCAATCTTGTGCATAAAGAACATTTCGGAGGGAATAATCATAAAGCAAAAAGAGTATCTCTTGGCATCTAAACATAATAACGACATTGTGAAGCAGCATTGCTTTGTGGAGGGAGAGATTTTGCAATTTGGAATTCTTTGTTCTGTATTTGTGATTCTCCTTTGAAACTGGCTTTCATAAGAGTGAAAAATCTATGTTTTTAGAGTATACTTTGTATAAAGTTTTGCTTTGGCTAACGGGAAATTTAGGACTGTATGTAAGAACCTCAAGCATACTAACAGAAAGTAAGTAACTCATCTTATGGGCTTGTTTTGACAATATGTAATTTTAAACAAAACAGTGCAGTATTAAGTTAATCCATTTGAGGATAAACAGAAATTACATTCTATCTAATGTGAATTCAGGATAAGTGAATAAATAGTAGAAATTATATATGTCCTGCTAAATTCTAAGTATGCCAAGAGCATAAAATATAGATTCTGCTGTGAAGTATCATTCCATTTAGAGTTTGTTTTTTTCAGCCTCTGGTATCATCAAATATAGAAATACCAATAATGACAGTGAGTTTGTAGATCTTAGTGAATCAGCCATGGATTATTGAAGTTGCCCTTGGAAGGGGTGAAATCCATGAGGAGACAATTATGAGAATTTCTTATGGCTGAGATACACATCACCATGTTGGTGAGAATCCTAATACTCAGGGCATCTTTTTCCTGAACCCAAGACACCGCTCAGACAAAACTATGGTCATTTTTTTTTTTAAGATGACCAAATATCCTTTAATACAGCAATTTCCACTCTGAAAGAGTTTTATACAAATGTTCACGATCACTTTGTCTCCTGGAATGACGTGAAGCATCTTGGTTCTGTTTTGTAAACTCTCTGTGATGAAGGGGTGTCATGGTTTGAGATAGTCCCAAAATCCAATTCCCTAGCTCCATCCCCCCTCCCACATCTCAACCTAATGTGAGATGGGTTTTTCCAGACAAAACACACCAGACTCAAAGTGGGGGAAAGGGAATATATTACAATGACTGTACAAATAAATACCATATCACATTATACACACGATCACAACTATCTCTACCATGACATATAGTATTTACAATGGATCAGATCTCTCCTCCAAATAAAAGTCCAGGAGGGAAAGAAGGACAGATCCCTTCCAGTCCTTAAGCAGCAGCATCTTCTAAGGCAGCAGGTTTCTCCTCATCTCATGCATGCAGCAGCTGTGGCTGGCTTTCTGCCAGCACTCACGAGGAAGGTATCCAAGCTCCCTCGGCCCCCTTGACACAGGCAAAGGGGTCTTCCGTGGGCTTCATAACCCCAGACAAGGTCGTTTCACCACGTCATATCACGAAGACACAGGGGGTCTTCGTGATGGTCTGGTGTCTCCAGGAAATTCAAGCTTCTCCTTGCAGGGCCTCTGTGCCCTGTCTCTCAGGCTGCCACCATGGCAGCAGTGCGAGAGGGGAGCCAAGGTCAACTCCCCCCGCATTCCATCTGGCCGTCCCGGTCCAGCTCCGGGACGTCTTTTGAGCTTCTTAGCTCCTCTCTCTCTCCGGTGCTGCATGTCCAAAACTCTTCTCCTTAATAGGAGTCCATCTCCCTCTTTTCTCAGAGGGATCTCAAAGGAGTTTGAGGGGCTGGTACAATCTTACCACCAGAACTCTGTCTCTCAGCTGCTGGCTCTCCTTTCCTCGGCTCTCCTTCCAGGAGTCTCCTCTGCGGTGCTGCATGTTGCTTCTGCTGCTCCTCCAGTTCAGGTCCTTATCTCTGGCTCTCTGCCACCGTTTCTCTGGTCAGTGTCGGCTGCTGCTCTGTGCCCATGGAGAAAAACATCTCCCGGCATAACTACAGGCACCTAGCCCAGCTTTATGCTGTTCCAGGTCCCCGCAGGCCCCCGCTGGGGGCTGGGGGCCAAAGCCCCCCTGTGGGGCTCAGAGCCCCTTCCTCGTGGCCCTACAACATGGCCACCTCTCCAACAACAACCAAACTACAACTCATCTCTTCCGGTGAGCTTGTGATATGTTTACATTTTTGCAGGAGCGTCCATTGGGCAGAACTTCAAAACTTCCAGGGGTTTCCACCCCTTGGGGTCTACCACTTTTCTTTAGCCTCTGGGGGAAAACCAAGTCCAAACCAACATCTTAAATACTGACAGAGCATATCAAGTTGCCAAAACAATATGATACAATCAACATCAGAGACATTAGGTACCTCTCAGGGATTCTGGTCATCTGCTTGTTGGTTTTTTTTTTCTGTTTTTCATTTAATTTTCCAGAGTTGAAATTTTTGGAAAGCCATTTCAGATCAAGTATCGAGGCATTTTAGTAGGGCTGCTGTTACACTGACCTGCCAGGGGATCCCCTGGGTGTTGAGGAGAACTTTAATAGTCCTGGATGTACATATGGTAGCATTTGACAGTTCAGAAAAGGAGGGGAAAAAAAACCCAATACAGCTTAGAATGTTAAATGCTTCCTCCATTCTGAAGAGATGATCTATTCATATCTTTCCCTTTGAAATCGAAGTGAGTCCCAATTCCCAGTCAGTAAAGTCTGGGATTGTATATGTATTTCTTAAGCATCAAGTTAACAAACCACTTGGGCATGCTTAGAGCAGCATATGTGCTTTATTGCTTTTCTGAGACAGACCTAAGCTTTTTAAAAATGGATCATGCCATTACATTTGGTTTAAATACGCATGTTGATTTATAAAACCTTTGGTTTTCCTAGATATTCTTGTGAATAAAATACTTACAAAATACATAACAGGAAAGTTAGTAAATGCTCAACAAAAAATAACTACCTGACTTTGTGCTTATCTGAATCCAGTGGTGTTTGATGGCATTTTAGTTGTACTTCTACAGCCTGATTTATTACTAAAGTAACAAATATCTGCAATAACTAATGGAGCTACTTAGCTTAAATAGTGTCAGTCCACTGGGATAGACTCTTTAGAGGAAGCCTTAGCAGTATGATTGTACATCTGGTTTATATATAGACTATGGATATAATGGCTTTTGCATATGTCTTCAAACATGTTTTTTGGTGCTCAGAAAAGTACTACACCCAGAGCCTTTCCCTGTACTTTTAGAAAAATGAAATTCCTCTGTCTTCTTCCAGCAGAGTTCTCATGTGTAATTTTTCTTTCTTTTAAAAATTAGTTATGTCAGATTTCCTGCCTCCTGCACTTTTATGTAAAGCTTTTTTTTCCTGGTGCTTGATGTAATTGATAGCCTACATAGAATTTATGGGGTTGAATTCTGAAAAATATTATTCAGTAGGTACACAGAAGTTTCCACAACTTTTACCTAGTGAGCTTCAGAGTGAGGATTTTGACAAATATAAACAAATATTTGACAAAATTTCTTTTCAGTTGCCTCCTCTGGTTTTCAGGGCACCTGGGAAGCTAATGGTTGTAGTCTTGCATTTTCTTTTTAGTCTCATTTCCCACTTGGCTCTTCTGAGTCATATTTTGTTCCTTAACTAATATCTTTTTTCCTCCTGAAGTGTCCTCACTTCAAACCACAATGTTTTCAAGAGCATTTATGCCATTTTTATCATATGTTACAAAAATATGTTTGTATTTAGCTGTTGAAACATTTGTTTACAGTTTCTCCATTTCATAGTTCTGATTGATAAGAAATTATTAGTATAGACAGGAGACTTGTTATTTATAGTGATTTTGCAAACCATCCTCTTTTTAGTCTAGCATCTAATATTAATGCTAGATATATATAAATGCTTTTCCTGGCCTACAAGATGCTTTTTAGAATGCTTGAGTGTATCTTGAGGTTTGAAACGTGCCTCCTTTGGGTGGTGTTGTTTGCTCCAAATGCCAAATAGCTCAGCAGGTGTGTTAATAACATTGTAGGTCAGCTGAAATCAAGGGAATTGCAGGTCTCATTAGTTGTACTTTTGGCCTAAAGCACAGGCAGAGTAAATGCATGTCTCTTTGGTTCAAAAACCTTAAAGCCATTACTGCAAAAGGGCCCTAGGGATTTAATGGATTTATATTTCCAGAATGGGGTTTTTCTCTAGCAGATAGCTGAGTTTGGGAAGCCTGATTAAATGCTATCAGTGTAAATATGAACATTTTTAATGATATTTCAAGTTCTTGCAGCAAATCTTAGCTCTTTTTGAGGGCCCCAAATAGCTTCAGTCCTGAGACCAAGATCCTTTTTTCAAGACACTTTGCAAGCCTTTCAGAAAGACAGGCTTGGCCCCATGTTGCTTCCAAAATTCGGAGCTACCCTATAACTCGCTTCGTGCTGAACGTGATCTGTGGCATAGTTTTAACTGTGCATTTTATATTTTTCTAATCATAGGAATCCCCTTTGCCTTTCTGCTTCCCTCAAACATCTCTTGCCACTTTTGTTTCTTCCAGGTTGTGCGTGAAAAACTGGCACTGGCGGGGTTTGTGATCTAGGACTGTAATTACAGCCATAAACATCAGCTGCCACAAGCCTCAGCTTTCTCTGAGCCCTTTGCACAGATTGTGCTGAGATGGAAGAGACTTGGCAAAATTGTCACTGGCACCTAACCTTCTGTCCTCATTTGTAAATGGCAACTGTCTGTAATGCATATTTTTTTTTTTTAATGTCTCTATTTTTTCGTGCACAAAACAAGTAAACAAGAAGGAAGGAAGTAAACAGTAGCATTCACAAAAAACACGAGTGGTAACCTTGGAGACGGAAAACGAGGGGTGCAAAGCTGTCAATTTATTTCCAAGCTGAAGTGCTGTTACAGTCTCTCTGTGCTTCCTGTACAATGCAGACTTCTGCATTTCAGGAACAACAGGAACAGTAAGTGTACATCTTACCCGTGCAGATGTGAACGTGCCTCTAGGAGAGGAGAGACACATGTCACCACGTGAGATCAGCTGGCTTTCTGTGCCCAGTGCCCCCAGCAGGTTGTGACGCAGGTTGTTGGTTTTCCTTTCCCTTTATGTGTGGATTTAACTTGAGCATGCAGACCAATACCTCACAGTCCAAGGCATGTTTTCACTTTTAAATATAAAAGAGGCTGTGTTGCTGTAGGGAAGAGAGAGATATGAGCTATCCTGCTGCTTTCTGAAAACTGAGAACTACTGCCAGTCATTTTTGCATGGCATAACAGATCTATCTATATGTCTTTTAGTATCAAGAAGAGAACAATTATGCTTTCTTTTATGTTTATTTCATAATGAAATGCTAATTGCTTTTAGCTGCTTCTTACAGTGCCTGGGATACTTGGAGCTGCAAGTAGTATTTCTGGTATTTCCATGGTAAAAAAGGAGGTTTGGACTCTATACTCCTCTACTAACTATAACCAGTTGTTAATGGCAGCAGTGTCATAGCTAATCTGTAATAAAATGAATTAAAGTTCTGGACATCTGCAAAAGAACAAATATTGTGCAGCACTACAATTTAAATGAAATGACATGTCTATGATTCTGCTCTGGCTGTGGTATGGAAGCATGTCCTTGCTACTTCAGTCCCAGGTTTTTTTCTTGTACATTAGTATATTTACATTTGCTCCCACACTTTTGGCTTTGGATGTGGAACAGATCTTTGTAAGTTCAGTGCACAGACATGGTCAGCGGTGAAGAGAGGGATTTGATGACCAGATTGGCAGAGAGGAAGTTGCTTCTTAGTGTTGTCTGTGTGCCTACTGTGAGGACTGTTGAGGGGATCTGGAAAGTGCAAAGAGCTGTGCCCACACTAGCAGGAATTGTTCAGTCTCACCATGCTGTCCCTGAAGCTCCTGAGAGTTTCCCCCCGTTATCCAGTCCGAGATTTGGTCCATGACTGAGAACATCACTCAGATGTCTCATACATCATAGCTGAATGCCAGAACCTCATCTGTGTACAACTGCATGAATTACTGTGCATTTGTTTGGCTTGAGAGAAGAATCTGAGCCAAAACCTTTCACCTTTTGAGAGGTGAACATATTTCCTCATTTCCTAGTGCTGTGTAACAATCCCTGTTACAAGCTGGGCATTAAAGCTGGACCTCAAGGTGTTTCTGCTTTGAAGATGAGCTCTCTTCTGGTAATCTCTAGTGTTTCACACCTCTCTGACTTGGCTTGCAGCCTGCAGAAAATGCAAGGTCTTACAGAGGGAAGAGAATCTCTTTTCATTTTTTTTTCTCATTATTATTTTCCAGTTAATCCCTTTTTTCAGGAAGTCTAATGTCCTTTGTGACTGGAATCAAATTTTCTCTTTGTTCTCTTATGGCTTTCCATATATTATTAGCAAAAATTGCATGTGAAAAAAAAACCTCTTCATCTCCCACTTAAAAATGAAAAGAATATGAAAAAAACCAACTGTTTTCTCAATTCTCTCTTTCTTTGTTTATTATGCAAAAATTTCTAAATTTGACTTGTCCCTTTTACATCCCACTTCGCAATTCTTTTTAGAATTTTTCCTTTGTTGTTCAGCTCCAACTTTATATAAACTAAAAATTAAAGATTTCTTTTTGATTCATTTAATTCTAGTGCCATCTGGAATTGTATCAATTGTGCTGTTTCTCCATCCTCGTAGACAGCAGCATATACTACTTTGCAGATTTTCGAGCTACAATCCAATTTGCAAACGCTTCAATGATTTTCTCTTTACGTATTTGTTTGAGGATTACAGGGAACACTGGAGTCAGCTTTTGAAAGGACTTTTTACCACACAGAGAAACACAACCTGGCAGTTTAATTTTAATTGATGGTCAAATGACCTAGAAAGTGAACCACCCAAAAGCCTAATGGAGGCAATGTTTCTTTATCTAAATGCTGACACAGGAATGGAATTGAACTCACTGTAAAGAACTAGGCTTATTTACAGTACAAAACTCTGCCTTAAAAACAAACAAACTTTCTTTTTTCTTGCTTTCTGGTGCGTGGTCTTGGATAGAAGATTTAGAAATATGTTCAACAGAGAAAATCACTGAAATGCCAAAAGGGCTCTGACACTCCATCTTCTCTTCTGCATCTACTACACAGATCTTTGTTTAAGGACAGTGCACTTTCCTCCAAGGGCTTTCCTATGTCTTTTCCCTATGCTGCTTCTTCCTCTGTCAGCCTGGCACTTGAGAATAAGTCCTAAGAATAAGAATAAAATGGAGTGTTTAATCTCTGCTCATTTCTTTTTTCAATTTCTAGTCTTGCGTTTTAGGCACTGAAGCATTAGTGTTACAAAAATATCCCTTAGTATTTTCCTTGCCTATGGAAAATAATGACACTCCTTCCTGTAAGTGGGAACTGCCATCCCTCTAGAGCAGCAGCAGTGGATCCCAGAGGTGGGGCTGTCTTAGAGGCTTTGGGTTTCCTTGTACTTGCCTGCAGAGTGACGGGACCAAGTCTTGGCCCACACAGGTATTTTCTGGGAATCTCATACTGCACCTACCTCCATAGCGATATCTTTTGAATATCCATAGAGACGTGTAGTTAAATGATACTGTCAGACCAGCTTCCCATTTGTTTTCAGGTAATTCACATTGGGTTTGGCGTGGTTGTTTTTATGTGTTAAAAATATTACAGGAACTGGGACAAAACTTTTTCCAGAGGTGGTGGCACTGGAATGAAGATCATGAGGTTGTTTTGTAGCGTTTATTGGTAGAAACATCTGATTTATCCCAGAAACGAACACTATGTTGCAGTTCTTCCAGAAATTAAAGAGTAAATAATCATCTCAAAAGAGATGATGAAAATGAGAGGATTAACAGTGTAATATCTTTGGGAACTTTGCACTGGTCTATAACCTTTAGGAAAAGATATGGGAAAACACTATAGAAAGATTTAGACACATAGCTGAGGCCAGGATCTGAACATGATGGAATCTGGGATAGAAGGAGAGAAAGAGAGAGAAAAAGGGTGGAACTTGGTTCAGCTGTGTTTAGTCATAATTATTCCCAGAGTGATACAAAATGGACATCATGGCTTGTTGGCAAGATGTGGATACTGCAATGATTTCTGTTACTCATCACACAGAAACACAAATATTCTTTTTCCTGCTGTGGAATATGAGTGTTCCACAGGCTGGTCTGCTGGAGATGTTTGTGAGACACACAAGGGAAGAACAGTAAAAATAGGGATGCAATTTACTGTATTTTTTAGCATTCTATTATGTTTCCTCTGTGCTTATGAATTTTTTTTTTTTTTAGGGACATGGGCAAAATAACCTACCCAAAGAGAAAACCAAGATCCGTTTCCAGTTGTGATTGAGCTAACTTAACTAGCCAACATTTCTCAGTTTTTGTTGGTGAAAACATACACCCAAGTGGCAGTGAAAAGCTTTTAACTGTAAAGCTGTAAATGCTGTTGAAAATGTGAGTGAAGGAGACTTTTATGCATATTTTAAACAACTACTGTAGAGACAGTAGTTGTAACTATGGACATGGGATATGATCAGCTTTTATACTTGTATATTGAAGAAAAACACACTCCTGAGTGATACCTGTGCTTTTAGTGCTCATGAGCAGAAACCTTTCTCCCTGGAGCCTTACATTTAGCTGAGTGAAGTCAACAGCAATATTGTAGCTAATTAGAGAAGTGCAATATCAAATTTATACAGCATTTAACTGCGTGTTTAAGGCATATAAGACTTTTAAACCATAACATAAAGGTATAGTTAGAAACCATAAAATATCACAATTATTGATAAATGTGCAGAATAAATGATGAAGTCTCATGGCAGTGTTACAAATGCAGAGTTGGAGCACTAGGATTTTCTTCCCCTATGTGTAAGTACCTTATGTCTGTGTTCCACTAGTCGGTTGCTAAAAAACAACAACAAAAAGGATAAGAGACACATGTTAGAAGAACCAGCTATTGCAGTGTGAGAAGGATGTTTAATAAGTAAATATTCATCACATAAAAACATATAAAAATTCAGAGGTAGAACAAAATATGATCTATATGAACTGTAGAATGCACAAGTTTTATAGTGCTGTAAATTCTTTTCAGAGGTAATGGAAATGTTTAAGACATACATATATAATCACCAAATAACTATTGATAGATAAAAGTTTGATCCCCAAACAAAGCTTCATAACATAAAAAGATGGGATTGTAAAATAAATGACATGGATCATAAAAGATGTGAAACTCTGAACCAATGATGAAGCTAAAAAAACAGTGTAATGTTTGAATTTGCAGTGTTTCTGGAGAGGTAGGGTGAGAAATACAAGAGGAAGAACAGGATGTCCAAAGGGGACCATGAGATGGTGTAAAGGTGTAGATCATTATCATATGCAGTTTAATGCTAAATGGTCTATACTGAAAGGGAACCCTTGAACAATAATAGCAAAGAATGAAAAAAAAACACCAACGAAATAACCTGTCATTGAAGGAGGGATGTTTGGTCAGGGATAGGTTCAGTAAAAAATCCCTTGGAATTCTAAAAGAAATAATATGCTATTAAAGAGCTTATAAATCTTCAGGGAAATGCTGCTTTCAAACTGTCCCTATTTCTGCTGTAAGGACATGCTGTGAAATGTGTTCATAAGCACAGGTACAATATTCACTGGCAAGTCAAAAACATGCAACTCTGTCCAGCTTTCAAATGGGATTCAGACCCCTTATGAACCCATATTTTTTGAAGACCATGCTGGATAGTGCTTTTAGAGGAAAAAAAGGCAATTATGAAAGCCTTCCGATTTCTGTAGTAAAGAGATATTCTAAACTTTTTGGATAAAATGGGCCTATCTGTTATAAGGCTATCAAATCGACCTGAGTGTATCTATTATTAAAGACAAACTGCACAGAACTGGCAAATGAGCACGAGTTAGTTCCTGAGACACAGTTTGGAAGAGAGGTTTACTGAAGTAACTCGTCCAAATGTGTGTATTTCTGAATAGCACAAATGACAGGAAAAGAAGAAACATCTTTCAAGTGACGCTCTTCTCACAGTTAGTTGGCACTCCAAACTGTAAAAGCATTTGGGTTAGTTTAAAATGCCTTTAGATAGAAATTACCTTAGTAGCCTACTTATTCTGTCAATTTTCAGTTATGGATGTACCCCCTGTGTGGATTTGCAAAGAGGTATCAATGTATGATCATGGTTGTAACAACAATAATCTGAGCTCTTGTTGCGAGCGGCTTGGAAGTTGTTTTAGTTGGCTGAAGATTCCAAATTGGCTGAAGATTCCAAATTGGCTGTGGCAAAGCTCTGAGTCTTGGGCAGAACCAAACTGCTGTTTCCATGATTAGGTGCAAAATAGGCTGGGTGGGTACTCAATCTCCTGGCAGTATGAAATAGCTCCTGTGAGTATAAATGGTATATGAGTATAAATGGTTTCCTTAAGCAACACGTAGACTCTAGTGGGGACTAAGAAGCTGGTTTATAAAACAGTACGAGGTCTGCTAATTTCACTTCATCATGCTGCTCCTGAAGAGTGTGAATCCTGTGGTGCTCTCTGGAAAGTCCAGGAAACACTTCCAACTGTGCATTTTTTTAATTGAGAAATTAAAATTTAGGAAAATCAAGGCAGACTCTCCAGTCTCATCTTGGTGAGCACTAGAAAATCTTCAGGTAATTAGGTCTGAACCTACTTTCGAGTTTTGTGTGGCTTTTTTTTTAAACAGAACTATATGAAAAGAAATAGTGTTATGCTGCTGAAGATCTATCTTCCTATTCATAGCTGGCTTTTCTAGATAGAGTAACAATAGAGCACATAAAAGCTCTCTATAATTTTATTAAAAACAAGTAATCAAGATACTTAAAATGCCAACACCACCTATTCCCCTCAAAGAAATTTGAAGCAGCCTTTATTTACCCTGATGAACTACACCCAAAAAGAAAAGTGATAGGAACTGAGGGAACAGCATAAAGCTGAGGCAGGGGAAGTTTATTTTGGATTTTAGGAAAAGGTTCTTCCCCCAGAGGGTGGTCAGACACTGGAACAGGCTCCCCAGGGTCACAGCACAAAGGCTGGCAGAATTTAAGGAGCATTTGGACAATGCTCTCTGACACAGGGTGTGACTCTTGGGGTGTCCTGTGCAGGGCCAGGAGATGGACTCGATGATCCTGATGGGTCCCTTTCAACTCGGAATATTCTATGAGAAGTATATCTCTCCTCAACAAATTGCCATGAAATAGGCTTTACTGGTTTAACAATACTGTGACTTTATCTCTTTTTCATTAACTATTTTTTCTCCCAAAGTCTTTTGATATATTTGTTATGATATGCAGTATGTCACTGCTACAGAAATCTTGGAGCTTGTAAGGAAGTTTAGACCCCAAGAGACTCTCTGATCAAATAAGGTCACACCAGCAGTTGTGATGCTCATCAAATGCACTTTTTTCATCTTCATCCACATCTCAAGTGTTGTATCAGAAGCTGCTTCAAAAGAGCAGGAGGATGGAAGTTCTTTTGGAAACTTTTGTACTGCACTGTAGACTGCATGTCTACAGAACAGAAAAAAATCTTTCTAAAGCAGCAACAGAACTAAAATCCACTAGTCTTTGCTATAACTTTTTTATTGTTGTCTCTAGTGAAAATTTTCAAAAGATGATTTCACTGTCCTCTTTTAACATCTTCTTTCTGCTGAAGTAGCTGATATACAAGAAAGAAATTTAGCTGTTGGACAACTGTAATTCTTAAGTCAGCATGTTGTGTTCGGTTTCACTAAGTGAGAAGAACCTTAAATGTGCTCTCCCTTCTGTGCCCTTTTTGATCACAGTATTAGGATGGGCCTGAAATCCAGCCAGCTTTTCTCTCTTTTGAGCTTCAAATCAAGATGAAAACCCACTGTGGAAGCTCATCTTGTAGGCAGTGCTTTCAAAAATCTTTGCTTTAAAAAATGGAGAATGATATTATTGGTATATCACTCTTTAGGCAACTGTTCTGGCTGCTGTTGTAGATGCCATACAGGTTTGGAACAAAAATTAGGTTTCAGCCCCGTAGGCTATAAAATTTCTCTGCAAATTGCAAAACAGTAGCTTGAAACAGAATGAAGTGCAGCATGTCCAATGGACTAAGCAAAATTCAAGCCAAAACTGCTGCCAGGTAATCACTATAATTTATAAATATGTGTTCTACACATAGAGGCGCCTACTGGCTGTGTTGAATAGATACTGCACAGAGCATGCAGTAGGACAGAGTTACAAGGGGTTGGAAGACTCAAAGAAAACTGAAACTATTTTATGTCAACTAAGCAGCATTGTTTTCCTTCTTCACAAATGCCATGCTAGATGCAATACCTTTATTTCTATGTTTAGACATTGGAGTTGTAACTTACAGGGACCCCAGTGAACCATCCCATGTGCTCTCACTACACTGAGGAATGGCAAAGCTTCTGTAGGAGTCTTGAGTCCAGAAATGTTTGACCATTGCCATCAGCATCCCAGCACACTTTTCTTCCTCCAGGGCAGAAAATGGTGCTACTTGCTCCCTTCAGTGGAGTCATAAAGAATAAAGGAAGTGCCTTCATGGGACTTCTTGAATTGCTGAACATATTGCCAGGGAGTAGCTTGTCTCTAAACCAGTGGGAGATATCCAGCACAAACAGATGGCCAATCTTCAGTCAGATCTGTGCTGTGTAGCACACAACAGTTTTCTCTCTTCTCTTTTTACCACATTCTCATTTCAGTCACATTAGTGACAAGGCTGTGCATAGCAGCCTGTGACTGCCTGGGCATTGCCTGGCCATCTTCTGCCAGAACTACCTGGCCTGTTGCTTTAGATACAGAGATTAATTCTTCCCCTCCTTTGCTAGACCACACAAAAGGATCTCCTGACAATGTTATTGTGCTGGGATTCAGCTTGTGGGGGCTCTTCCGAGGAATAAAGGATGGAGAATGGACTAGTAACCTCTAGCAATTTCCAGCTTTATCCCTGAGGACAGAATTAGCCTTCTTGATTGCCTTGTAAGAGGATATGTGTGTTTGATGAGGTGCTTTGCAGGGTTTAGCCCCAGATACACGTTCCATGAGCCAGTGTGAATGCAGCAGTTCATTGTGAATGCAAACCTGTGTGCACTGCTGAGGTTTACACACACACACACACACACACACACACACACATGCCTCCCCCCCCTTCACTAAGGAGCACTGAAAACATCTGATCTTTACTTCTTCCCTTCCCATCCTTCCCTTTCTGGGACCAGCACAGTGGCATAAGTAGAGTCAGGTTTCAGAATTTTCCTGTGTCGTGCAGGATTGATGCACCAGAGTGGACAAAGTCTGTGTGTGTGCAGTTGGGAACTCACAGCAGACGGTTCACCTTACAGGTGGCAGAATTCTCATGGGAAAAGATAGCACAGCTGAGTTTCTGCCAAGATGTTCTCTCAGATGCAGCCTCAGTGCCTCACCATGATACTCTACCAGCTCCTTCTACCCAGTATCTTTTTTTTCAAAACAGTTTTCAAAATTTTCCATTCCAAGAAAAAACACCCTAAAAAACTTCTTGCGAACAAGTTTGACAAATTTACCAAAGGAGGAGGATGATTTCAGCTGGTGATAGTCCTGTATTTGTTCTAAATAAATCAGATATTGACTACAGAAACATCTTTAGTTTCTCTTGTTTACAGCCCAGGCTGACAGTTAACCTCTCAAAAACTTTCAAATAAAACTCAGCTGAAGAAATGTTTGCTTTCCCCAGACTCTGAAAATGTCCAGGGTTTTTTATTTAGTGGTTTTGTGGTGGTGTTTTTTGGCATACTGTATTGCATACCTCCCTGTGGTCTTTAAATTACCTGGTCATCAAGAAGGCATTTACATTCCTGTTAAAATAAGTGCACTCAGAGGTGCCAACAGAAAATTATGTGTAAGGATATAGTTTATGTACACAGGTTGCAATCTAATAAAAATCCAGTCACTTCATGTTCCTAGGTCTGTGAATATTTATCATCATAAGCAAGTAGCAGAGAGAGGCTGGGCTGAGGAAATAAGGGATAGTAGAGGAAATCATTGTAACCAATAGAAGACAAACCTCCTTAGTGAAAACAGGTTCTTGCAAAATCCCAGGTAAAAGCTGCTGACAGTTTCCTTTGTCTCTCTAAGTGGCCCTGACCTAAACCAGTCCCATAAATTAAGGTGCCTAAGAACAATATGTAACAGAACAGTTGTTCTGCCAGCTCCTCACTGGTGCCCGGTAAGGATCCCATCATTTTGTATAAAAGCAGCTGGGGGAGATAATTGTGTGGCTAAGGGAGTGTCAGCAGGTTGCAAGAAATCATTAGTCACCTCTGCAATACACCTGGTAAATTATTAGTACATTTAAACAGAGCTGTTCCTCTCAGTACTGCAGTGTAGGACACAGACAGCTTCAAGGCTCTGAACATAATCAGCAGACGTGTGTCAGCAATTAGGAAGCAAGCTGTTTTCTAGTATGAAATCAAGGCAGAAGAGCTGCAATTGTGGCTGGAAGTAGGCTGTGCTTCCATGATTTTACCAGGCACCTGCAACCTGACACACCAAGCTGATCTGACGTGCAGCACAAGGATCCAGTTCTTTCCAGTCACCCACCATGTGCTATAGGAAGTCTGAATGGGTTTCAAGTTTTCAAGTCGACTGTAGAACAGCAAATGACACCAGGTCAAGCATAATGATACAATGGCAAGGTTGGATGAGGCACTGGGAGAAACTCTATGGTACAAAGCTAACTCTTCAGGGAAAAAAAAAAAAAGGCTGGCAGGTTACCACATTTGAACCACAGTGTGAATTTATATTGAATCAGTATTTTGACTTATGCAGTGCCTACCATGTTTTTCACCTGATGTAAGAGCTCTAAACCTAGTTCATTTATAGTTTTCAGGCATTGCTTTGGTAAAGTAGATTGAAAAAGTGTTGTTATGTAAAGTGGAAAGTCTTCTGAATTAGTCTTGACTGTTGTGAACTAGATAAACCTTTATCATCACTCTTTTCAGCTCCACAGTGAGATGAGTCCCTACAGAGACAGAGGCAACACTTTGGTCACCTTTGATCACACTGAGCAGTGCTTGACCCTACATGGATTTACTTGGAAATTGGAATCTCCCCAACAGGGTAAGGCAGTGATTTCTAGTTGACTTGATTCAGAGTGAACAAATCTGCTGATTAGCTTCAGTCAGGCAGGTAATGGGATATCTTCACTGTTCTGCTGTTGTTCAGGCTGTGTCTCTGTGCTGGTTTTGACTGGTGTAGAGTTAATTTTCTTCAGTGGCCAGTATGGCCCATGTTTTGGATTTGTGCTGAACACAGCTGATAATTCAGGGATGTTTTCCTTGTTGCTGAGCAGAGCCCACACAGAGCCAAGGCTTTTCTGCCCCTTACTCGACCCCACCAGCGAGGAGGCTGGGGTGGCAAAGGAGCTGGGAGGGGACAGAGCCAGGGCAGCTGACCCCAAGTGACCCAAAAGGGGTATACCAGACCATATTGGGTCATGCAAAGCACACAAAGCCGGAGGAAGAAGGAAGAGGGGAACATTCACAAGGCTGGTGTTTGTCTTCCCAAGTCACCCTTCTGTGTGATGGAGCCCTGCTGTCCTGGGGATGGCTGGGCACCTGCCTGCACATGGGAAGTGAGGAGTGAATTCCTTGTTTTACTTTCCTTGCACTGCTTTTGCTTTACCTACTAAACTGTCTTTATCTCAACCAGTGAGTTTTCTCACTGTTACTCTTCTGATTCTTTTCCCCCATCCCACCAGGGGGAAATGAGTGAGTGGCTGTGTTGGGCTAAGCTGCTGGATGGGGTGAAACCAGGACAGCCTCTGAAGGGCAGCCTCAGTGTATCTCACTGGTGTGTTTCATGCCGGGGAAAAAATAAAAATTTAAAAAAAAAAAAAAAAAAAGAAGAAAAAAAAGAGATGGTTTTGCATCTGCAAAAAATACTTTTTTCTTAGTTGAAAATTACCAAGACCTGACTGAAGCTCCACATCAGAGTTTTGATCTTGTACTGCAATTGCTTAAAGAAGGAGAAGGGGCTATGAAATGAGTAATGAGAAGAAACCAGTGTGGATGATGGTAGCTGTGGTCTCCTCCTCATGCCCTGCACATTGTGTGGTAGGAAAGGAGAATTCACCAAGAGGACACACTGAGAGCAGCAGCACTCACCAACGGTAAGGGAAAGCTTGTTGCTGTTTTCATAGATTCATGCTCTCATACACTTGGATAGCCAGTAATGTGTCATCCTAGGTACATGTTTATGTTGTCAGACAAGGAATATCCAGGAATAGCTGTCCATTTTCAGAGCAATTTTCAAGGCTTGATACATCCTGTGGAATCTGTCTGGCCGATCACTTAGACTGAGGACAAGGAAGTGGCGTTGCAGAAGACAAGTATATCACTTCTTGTCTGTCTCAGTCCATCTGGTGAAGCATCAAGTGTGTGGGAGCACTTGGTCCAGGTAGAGTACGAGGGACAGAGGGACAATGTGCTGCAGAAAGTTAGAAAATCTGGGTATTGTGTGCTCTGTTCATTTGACTGACTGATGAAAACAAATTTTTACCAGTGCACACGGATTATTTTGTGAGACCTCTTCCTGTTTTCCCTGCTGGGTGGTCTAACTTCCAGAGTGCCTGTGGCAGCCACTGCTTGTCACAGCTCAGTGACAGCTCTCAGTAACTCCAGCAGCTGGCAGTGCTCTCTAGAAATCCAGGGTCATTTTTACTGCTTTAGAGCACTTTTGCCAAAGCCAGTAAGTACCAGCTCAAACAGGCCTTGAAACTTGGTGGGGGTAGGAATTGGGATTTCAAAACTAAGAGGTTCCCTCAGTACTGAGATGTTTTCTATGTAGGAGTGGTCTGCTTCTTTCTTATTAAATACAAATGCTAGGAATGTAGCATTCAAGTCATACATTTTTTTTTGACTGCTTTAATGAGCATGTTATCAGCATTTCTACTTTATTGTATATAGCAGAACAGAAATATTGGCAGTACTGTGCACTTACCACTTGGAATGCAAGTATGACATGAAAGAGGTTTTAAATAGTATTAAATATTTTCTTGTAGAATTTGTAGAAATTGAACTTAGTTATTGGAATAATGTTCTAAACATTCAACTTTCACTTTAATTATCCAGTCTTTCCTCTGCTCTCGTGCAGCTATGGTGTCACAGCCAAAGAAATAATTTAATGAAATTAAGTGTGTGTTGAAATATATATACACACACATACACTTCAGGTTGGCAAATGAAAATAAAAAGTGTAAAAAGCACTTCAACAAATATTATTTAATGTTCAATTTAGCAATTAAGTGGTCATATGCATGTTGGATATGCTGCCACAGTAAATACTGGTCGATTTTAGTCCCTCAATCCTGTGGTCTCTTAGGCCAAAGTTGGCACCCCGTGTGTTTGTGTCTGTGCTGTGGGTTCTAACCTGGTGTAGTGCCTGCTGCTGGGAGTGCAGTAGCTGGGGCAGGGCGGTGGTTCTTGGATGACACCAGATTTTCTCTCAGCTGTATGATGGAGTTACGTGGTAGTACTCAAGGCACAGGTTGGCTGTCGATGATGGTGTCACGCTGTGGGGAATTGCTTTTTGGGGCACTCAGCTGCTGGAGAGCTCAGGGCTGAACCTTTCCTGCAAGCCAGGTCGTGTGTTATAAAGGAACTTGCACATTTATTTTTACTTTATCAGCCTTGCAGTACCTAAAGGGGCCTACGAGATTTTTTTGCAAGGACATGTAGTGATAAGCAAGGGGTAATGAATTTAAACCAATAGAGGGCAGGTTTAGATTAGATATTAGGAATAAATTCTTCCTTGTGAGGGTGGTGAGGCCATGGTACGGGTTGCCTGGAGAAGCTGTGGAAGTTTTCAGGGCCAGGTTGGATGGGGCTTGGAGCAACCTGGGATAGTGGAAGGTGTCCCTGCCCATGGCAGAGGGGTTGGAACTGGATGGTCTAAGGTCTCTTCCAACTCAAACCATTCTAGGATTCTGTGATTTTGGGACCTTCAGTAAAAATAACTTGCCCAGTTTTCCTGAAATACCCTGCTCTGTGCAGCCTGCACGGCTCTGAAACAGCCATCTGGTTTCTTTTGCTGCCTCTGCTGCTACATCCTGAGTACAACAGCAATTTGCAGTTACTCTCCTTTTTCCTTCTCCCATGTCCTTCACTTCCAAAGCACAGGCCTTCGCTACAGTAGCATCCATGTGGGTCTCCAGGATGGAAAAACTGAGTTAACGTTTTTTTCTTCCTTTACGGAGCAAGAAGGTTCTTTACAGAAGAATCAGCCTGATGAGCACCGGTTTTCATGTGCTTGCTTTGTTTGCATGGTAGGAAGGCTTTTTCTGTGAATGGGAGGAATGTTTAGCATCTGATTTTCTGAACTGAAAAGATTTCCTGTCTGTATAATTAGCCTTATTTATGCAATTACAGCTTATCCACTAATTGCCTGGGTTTTTTTTTTTTAGTTTGCTTTCCTCTATGTAGAATATTCATCAGACAGCTCATGTCGAGAAGTCAACAAGATTGTTGTCGTTGTTCTGGTTTTTGTGTCTCTACAAGGAATGCTATTGTCACTGAAGCAATGAATTGTTGAATACAATCTAAACACCACTTAATGTCAGCTTTTTTTTCCCTGAGTGACATGATGATGAATTCCGGAGGAAAAAAGTACCTTAGAGAAATTTCATCAAATAAATAATCTAATTGTGCCTAGAAATTCTATAATGACCTCAAGACTTAGGAGCTGCCAAATATACTGCTTAGAATTAGCCACTCTTCTTGAGATATCAAAATAATATACAATGAACACTGCAAAATCTGCTTACTCTAGAACTTAATGTATCTCTTTAAACTTAATTCATTGTGTGCAAATGACATTTGCTTTTATAATAGTAGCATGTATTCATGCTCTGCATTGTTCTTGTCTGTCTCTCTAGCACACTAGGGACTGTGGTGCATCCTGTATGTCTTAGAACTTAATCATTCAGTTACTCAGTAAAAATAAAATGGTGTGAACATGCTCATGAGTGAGAGCAATCAAACTAAATCACAGAAAAAGACAGTCCAAACTTCAATGTCATCCAGATAATTTACCAGGCTCAGAATACAAAACATTTAACGAGGAACTGTCATGTCTATAGAAATTTTAAGGATTGTATAGATTATATAAGAATAGCAATGGAATTATGATTGATAGAAATAGCAGAGTTAGGGTAATTTCTTCTTAATCCATAAGCAATCCAGTCAAACAAATATTCACAAGGTAAGCACAGTGGAATTTGTTAAGCTGGTGGTTGTGCTGCTTTCTTCTCTCAGAGAAACCAGCTCTGCAAGGCTTCACCCTGTGCCGGCCTTTGTCCCTTGTAGTGCTTTGTTATACACCCTACAAGACCTGCTCTGGAGAGGACTGAACAATTTTGGGGAAAGCAGGCAAACTGAAAAGGTTGCTGAAAGCCCAGTGCAGCAGTGTGGTGTCTGCATGTTTGATTCTCTGCTGTTCTGCACATGGACATGTGCTCATTTGCCAAACGGGACCAGCCAGGGCAGCAGAAGGGAACACTTCGTCTCCCTGCTAGCAGGAAATGGCACATTCCTTTCAAGTTTCAGGCTGCATCCTGACTCTTTGCTCAGGCAGGCTTTGTATTCAAAGGGTTTTAGGAGGCCAAATTCAGTGTAGTTGATTCCATAAACAAATCACTTCTCAGTTCCTCCTCTCTGTAAAATAGAAATTACAGAGGAGTGTTAAGAGCTTGGGGTGAAAAAGCTCTGCTCAGTGACGTTATTTGTGATGTGGTAACACATCAGGGAAGGCAGGATTAATGGTCAGGTAATTCAAAGACTGGCAGGATGTTCCTAACTGAGAGTGATAGAAGTAGTTCAGACACTGTGACTAAAAATCAACCATTGATACAGCTGTTATTGCTGTTGCTATAGAATACACAAATTGTATTCCTTCTGTCTTGTAGTTTGATTTGCATAGCTATAAACTCCCTCCCTTAATCTTCAAATAAAAACACACCTACTTTGTACATATGCCCCTCTTTTTGCCTGAGGCAATGTAGGAGTTGATCCATTAATATCATGGCTTGTTTTCTGCTTAGGTGGATATTGTCACTGCCATCCATTACCAGTTTTTAAACACCTCTAGATTTGGGTTTTCCACTATTTTTGTAGCCTCGTGTGACAAAAAGTATTTCTTTGTATTCAATGTTTTCATTTGGAAAAGCCCAGGTTGTAATGCTATCCCAGTTGTCATTATTTTTTGCTAATTCTTTAGAGAGATTCTTCAGCTTTGGTAAATTCATCCAGTAGAATATGGATGGCAACAGAGAAATATTTGACAAAAATTCTGGTATTTCAGGAAGTCTCATAAAAACTGTCAGAACTTTCATTAACTCATAACTCCCTCTGGATTGTGTCTCTATCTCTTTTAGGGCCCCTGAGATCAGCCTTTTTATTTCACTAGGCTGAAACTTTTACAGCAGACAGTTCCCAAATGGCATATCTAGCTGCAGCCATGTATTTTTCTTTGTTAATGCCAGTAGTGTTAAGAGCATTGGATTGAATTAAGCTTTACTAAGGCTGTAGCAGTTAGGATCTTTAAATGCTTTTCTCTAGGGCACTTCTTCCTCATAAGAGAATAATTTGAAAAATTAAAAAAAAAAAAGCCTAATGCTGAAGAACTCACAGGAAGGGCTTCATTGCTGTCACTGAATGAATCATCCGCATCAGGTTTTTTTCTCCAAACTCTTTGAAAGCAAGAATGCCTTGAACAGGTGCTCTAGGTTTGGAGAAACTTAAGAGAGGGATTTCAAGCCCTACATTCAGAGCTCAGATTCAAGTGACATTAAGAATAGCTTAAATTAATTACTCTGTCCATTGAGACTGGATTGTCATATAAAATATTCTAAATCAAACAAAACAGTATTTCAGTGAGAAGCCATTATGCCACTCTGTCACTCTTGCAAGGTGTGAGTAGTGCTGTGGAGAGTGTATTGCAAGACTTTTTTCCCCACGATAAAGCAGCCTTGGAAGGGATTACAGCAGCCAGGCTCCTGAACAGCCAACATGCAACCAGAGACGTGTTGTTTCAGGTACCTGGTACAAGAATATATTGAGGAAAATGTATTGGTAGGTTCCGTACTTTCGTCCTCTTGGGTAACTTACAGTCAGTGTAAGTTGAGTTGCATGTGAATTAAACCTCTGTCCAGCTGCAATTTGTGCAGACTTTTACCACAGCTCCTGTGTGTGGCACACCCCCAGCAGCCTCAGGGCTGCAATCAGATGCCCCTCTGTTTTGGGTTCTAGCTGCTGCAGTCAGTCAAATAGGTGAAATCCTAGGAGGACCTTTCCTTCCTCTCCTTTCCGGGGTGGCGTGTGCTCTCTTTACACTTTTTTGTTGCTTTTAGCCAAAACTGGAGAATTTTTTTTTTCTTCCTGGCAGTCGTGCACTGAAGTGCTTCCTCTCCCCTCTGCCCGTGGAAAATTCCCGTAGTTGTTACATGTTGTCATGGTTTGAGACCCCCAGAAATCCAATTTCTGAGTCCAAGCCCCCCTCCCACAACTCACCCCAGTGTGAGAGGGGTTTTCCAGACACAACACAAGACTCAATATGGGGGAAAGGGAATTATATTACAATTATTACACAAATAAATATTATAATACATTATATACATAATCCTAACTATCTCTCCTATGATAAAGCAATATTTACATTGGATCAAATCTCTTTTCCCTCCAATAAAAGTCCAGAAGGGAAGAAGGAAAGATCCTTTCCCCTTAGGGGCAGCAGTGTCTCTCTCTTCAATGCAGCAGTCGTAGCTGGAGTTGTTGTAGTTGGATCTCTTTCCATTACACACAAGGGGGTCTCCTCTCATTCCTCTTGGCCCTTCGACTCCAAGCGAAGGTCTCTCTCTCCCGTGGACTGCGAAGCCAGGACAAAAGCTCACCTCACCACGTCATATCACAAAGTGCAGGGGTCTTCGTGACAGTCTCTTCCTCAGGGGATTTACCCTCTGAGTCAGAATGTTTAGGGCAGCTTTCAGTTCAGTCCTTGCCCTAAGCATTCTATCAGAGCTCCTCTGCTCTGTCTCAGCTGCCAGCTTGGCAGCAGCAGCGGGGGAGGAACAAGGTCACCTCCTCTGCATTCCGTCCGGCCGTCCCGGTCCAGCTTCCAGGACGTCTACGAGCTTCTCAGCTCCTCTCTGCAGTGCATGTTGCATTTTAGGACTTCCACCAAGTAGGAGTCCATGTCCTCCTCCTAGGAGGGGTCTCAAAGGAGTTTTGGGGAGAGTTGATTCAGTTCTTACCCCAAAACTGTCTCTGTTGAGCTTTCTCTCTCTCTCTCTCCATCAGACATCTCTGTGTCTCTCTGCTTAGCTGCATGCTGACTTTGCTGCTTGTTTCTTATCTTCTTGGCTTTCTGCCACAGTTCTCCGTTCACTGCTGCTCCACCACTGCTTTCAGTATCTCTGGCTGTCCACTCACAGCAAGGAAACTTCCCCCAGCTCTTAGCTACAGATCCTTGGCCCAGTCTAACACTGTTCCAAGTTCCTGCAGCCCCCCAGCCAGGGGCTGGGGAGGGGCCCAGCCCCCAGCGGGGCTCCTGGCTCTTCTCCCCTCTTGGCCTAAAACATGGCCACTTCTTCCACAACTGCATCATCATCCTTCTTTTCTGGTCTGGTGTGATATGTTTAAATTTTGCAGGGGCGCTGATTGGGTCAACACCAAGAGAGACACCACCCCCTCGGGGGTTACCATTTTTTTAACTCCAGGGGGAAAACCACTTTTTTTCCCCACCACACACATGCACTGCTTGGAGTGCTCCTATAGCTTGTTAAACACAGGAACTCCCTCTTCCCAGCGCTGTGTTCAGGATGCCTGGAATCTGCTGGTTTATGGCCAGCAGATTTCTGGCTTCCTGGGAGGGAAGAGTATTGATTTACATACCCAGTAAATATCTTGTAGGCAATTTTCTTTTCTAATCATTTTTCAATAAGCACAGCTGGACGCAAATAAATTGACATTATAGTTAAGGCCTCCTAACAGCTCCACTCACATTTCCTGGGGCCTTTCTGTAGCCTCTAGGATTTTTATAAAGATTTATTTCCCCTAAATATAATTATATTATAATCTAATTACTTTCTTACACTTCTTCTCATAATTAACTTTCCTATGTTTAAAACTTGAAGAAAGAAATGAGATAGAACACATTGCTTTATTAATCTGAGGAGTGTATCTTATATTTCTTAAAATAACTTCTGCCAAATTAAAATAATATGTACTTGATTTTTATGGTACATCAATAAAAACATAGGTGGTATCAATAGCAAGAAGGAACAGATACATGGTTTCATTCTATTTTAAATGGTAATGTGTTATATCTAATCTGCTAACGTGAAACAAATATTGATAGGCCTGAACTGGACAAAATGCACACAGTAAATTCAGTTTCTTGTGTTAGTTTGTAGACCAAGTACTTTCTTATCAATTTCCTTTATACTAATACAGAAGTTCTTGATTTCTACTTTTTTTTTTTTAATTCTGTTGTCATTTCATACAGAGATAGAACAGTTTTGCACTGGGAGAACTACATGAAAATCTCTTTGGAATGGATATATTTTTATTTATTGTTCATCGGTACCTCCTGAATAGTCTTAAAAGCAAATTCCATGATAACAGTCCATGAGCTCTTCTGTTTGTCTTTCTACAGCTTTGTTTTTTTCCATTGGACCAACCAATGGACTTGCATGACTAGAAATTCAGGTAAGCAAATTCCATAAGGTATGTGAAATGATGACATCTGCTTTTCATTCTCAGAAAGCATATTTTCTTAAAATTTAATATCATTTTTAGGGTCAAATAACATGATAAAAAGAAATTATCTGAATACCTAGGATAATTCTACTAATACCAGTGGAGAGATCCCACTGTACTCATTCCCACAATGTATGAAAATATTTTTTAAAATTTTGTTCTCACATATAGAGTGTTTCAAGGAAAAGTCAGAGAGGAATATATATCTTTTTTTATGCAGGTTGAACTTTCTTTTTGAAACAGAACTGAACTTAGTTTCAATGTTCTGTATTCCGTATTGAAATTCTTCTAACATTTTTATATAAAATAGGGATTTGGGGGTTTATCTCCTGTTATTTTCATAATAGAAAACCTGTCACTTTATATGAGGAACCCACCCTATTGGTTCAAATAAATTCTCATGCCATTCAATGGAAAATAACAGTCCTCTGCTGCAATTCTTCATGTTTTCCCTCAGTGTGGCAACTGTGGAGAGCAGGAGCAGTTAAATAGCTGCTTGAGCTTGGATCATACTGGTCTGAGGAGGAATTGGAAGCAGTTCTTGCTTTTACAACAGTGGCACTAGGAAGCACCATTCTCTTTTTAGACCCTCCCCCATATTTGACCTGATATCAACATGAACATTTTTCAGAAGAGGCAGCTTGAGACTTTTCAGCAAAAAGTGCTAGAATTAATTTTACCAGTTTGGCAAGGGTGTTGGGAGAACGTAACCTCGTGTATCCCCAGTGTTGTAGCTATGAAGCTGAGTTTTATAGCAGAGGAGATCCCAAGGACCGACACCAACTGTCCCTCTGCCGTCTGGCCCAGCCTGGCTGGAGCACATGGCCAGCAAAGGCATCAGGAGGGAGCAAGGTCGCCGTGCTCTGCCCTCCCCTGCACTGACTCAGCTGCTGCTCAGTGCTCTGAGCACTGCCAGGGCACTGAGGAAATGGAAGTGTGGTCCAGCAGTTCCCAGGGCAGCTCACATCTGGAGATATGCGGAGGTCAGTAAAGCTCCCAGGGAGGCAAGAAGCTGGAATGCTTTATTGGATTTACAAGTTCATATTTAAAGGGTTTAGGATCTACATATTCAACAGGGGGTTGTAGCTATTACAATTTGTTATAAATGGGGTTTCAGGGGATGACATAAGGGAAAAACCTGACTTACACAATTTGGGGTTTTCACAGAGATGACATCAGGGGAAAATCCAAGTTACACTTCTTGGGGTCTTAGGAATTACCTCATGGGGAAAAACCCATCTTATCTTAGGGGTATTACATGGGGGGAACAGGTAAAGAAGAGATAAAAAGGGAGAGATAAAACACAAAAGGTCTTCTGCACAGGTTTCATGAGATCAGGGCAGGGTTTCTCCAGGCTCAGGCAGGACATTCCAACCCTGTGACATCAATGGATCCTTGTCTGGACTCTAGATGGAGGCTTTTTCTCAGTCTCTGTCAGCCCAAGGCTTTTGTTTAAACCTAGCAGTTTTCTTTTTCTCATATCCAAATTTTGAAATCCAACAGAGATACACAAGGCACAGTTTTGATAATGAAAGAAAGGCTGACTGGGGTGGAGAGGGAGTTGCAGAGTCAATAAGAGTCAAAAAGGGATAGTTTTCCCCACTTTAATCTCCCTGGTATGAATATTAGCTGTGGAAAAACTGAAAGGTCATTCAGGCCTAAATCTAGAGCATCTCTTTTTTGGATGGAGTGCCTTTCTTCTTGACTTTAGTAGAAGTACATAGGACAAAACTGAGATCACATTTGAACCAGAATATAAACCCACTTTTCCTTTAGTATTTCAGACTCCTCAGCCCAAATCTTTTAAATAGAAAATACCTAAAAAATCATTGTGGTGAAAAAAATCAATTTCCAAAGTTTGTTTTGCCACTAGTCATCAGGTATTTAAATCTTTGCCTTTTGTCAGAAAAACACCTTTGATAAAGGCCACCTTCCATATATATAGATTTTGCCTTTGGAGATGAAAGGGAGCCATCTGTGAGATGTCTCTATTTCCTGCTGGGAGCATGCCCTGTGCACTGGGCACTGGACTGGTGAGGACAGAGGTCACTGGGACCCTGAGGGTGGCAAGAACAAACCATGCCACCTCTCTGTCTCTGTTTCCCTGCTTATGTATTTTGCCTATTAAATCACATCTGTCACCTTTATCACCTCCCTGTTCTTTAAAGATGTACTTTTCTTTGCTGCTTTTTAAACATATCCTTTTGAAAACTTTCTTGCTTTATACCAGCTGTTTCCTTAAGATCTTTTGGCTTAGGATTTTGCCTTTGAGTCCATATATATATAGCCTGGATTTTTGTTGTTAGTGTACCTAGTGCTGCCTCTAGAAAATATTTTGATATGTAATGAGGCAAGACTCCCTTCACAAAATCTGTTTCTCTCTTTACCAATAAGTATATTTGTCTATGAAGGCACTCATTCTATTCTTTAAAACAGTTTCCACCAGTTTGCTTGGCTTTCTGCTCCGTGTTTGCCCAGAACACCTTCAGTAACAGAGCAAATTTAAGCCAGAAGTTAAATAGCACCGTTGGTAGTTAAATCTTGAGTTTCTTTATGTTATAGGCAGTTCTCATGTGGTTCTGGTCATTTGTTACTGATCATTTGTTCATTAGAAAACCTTTGTGGGTGTCTCTGTCATTAATTTTTATTTGATATATTTTTATTTATTTTATTTGATATATTTGAGGCTCTCTTGTAGAGAGAGATTCCAGAATAGGAATCTTTCCAGTCTCCTCCCCGCCAAAATATGTGCAAGAAAAAAATAGAAACAAACCCATAAAAACCAAAAAATGAAAATCTGATCCAGTGCAGGGCTTCCAACAAAGCCAAGAGTTTCCTGGCTGCCCATGAAATACTGATTCCTGCTAACATATCCCAGTATGTTTATACTTTCCACTGAGCATAAGTGAAGTTTTCCCATCACCACATTGTTCCACAGTTGACATATAACAGTGATAGTATTTAATTTCAATGCTTCATTTCATCGCCCAGAATATCAGTTCCGTGGGATCACATCTGAGTAAACTGTCCAGAGGGCTTGGCCAATTAGTTTTAAACTACTCTTTAACATATGATTCTATTTACTGTTTGGTACAGCTTACTCCATCTTTTATACATGCTTTGATTTTCTGGTTCCGGGGTCTCTGATTGTTTTCTTTCCACTAGGATGCCTAGTGCTTATTATGCCCACATTTGATATTCTCAGTTAAAAGTGTGCAGGGCAGCAAGTCAGGCAGGCAATCAGGTTCCCTATCTTATTGCTTAGATGACTGCAGGAAAACATGGATAAGTTGCTTTTATTTTTTTTTCTCTGTACAACTGTTTCTTTTATGTAGAACTGTTGCTTTTCTTTGCTGTTTCCTATTTGATTGTCTCAAGCTTCCATCCTATCCTTTATATAAATGCTTTTAACTTCCCCAGTGAGCTTTTCTGCACCCATCAGCATTCTTCCACTTTCTCGTTTCAGCAACTTTACGCAAACCTTGGCTGTGTTCCTGGGAGGTGAATTACCCAACATTGGAGCCTGCAACTTGTAACTGAGGTTCATGACCCAAGAGTGTATTTACCTCTTGTGAGGACGATTTCTTACGGACCTCATTTCCAGCTGGGGTTCAGGACCCTTGTAGCCAACAGGGGCTGTTGGCCTTTAAGTGTTGGCTGCTGTGAAGGGTCTGTATTGTCCTGACATGCACATAAGCCCCCCCAGGGAGCAGCTGGCTGATGCCTCTGTTGAGCAGTGCAGCATATTCTTCACCTTGTTGGATTTTTTAACTTCCTGCTTGGGTGGGCTGCCTTTCTCAGTCCATCCTGTCAGTGCTCGCGAATGGGCTGCCTCTTATTTCCTTGTTGGAGCTCAGACTGACCACAACAGCAAGCTTTTTTCCCACTATTTCTAGCAGTAGTTTTACAGGCTAAAAACGTGTATCTGCTAAATTCAGTTTCCAGGAAGCATTGCTAATTCTTATGGCAGAATCGGGACTGAAGGATCCCGGGCAGACCTCTCCATAAACACTGATGTGTTTAATATATTCTTGATATTCATTGTGTCTCCAGTAATTTGCCTTTTACCTAGAAGGGCACATCAGCAAGTGGCTCTCCTACGTTTACTCCTAAGTAAATTGTGGTGTTAAACAGCTTCTTTCTGAAACCCTCCTGGTTGCATAAGCCATGTGATTCTGGATAAAACAATCTGATGAGACAGAACAGTACTTGGGTGTGTTAGTGGTGGTTATTGCTTGCATTTCAGTATATTTGTATTGAGGGTCACTCTCCTGGAAGTAACAAACATGGAAGAGGGATTAATTTGAGAGTCCCAAAGTCATTGTCCAGAACAGGAGGTTTGCAGCTATCAGACAGAAAGCATCAACTTTCTATTTTTGGAATTAGTAACTTTGGTCTTGATGAGCAATGATAAAATCATGCAGAACGTAATTCATTAAAATACAGTTCATTGGGATCATTGGTGAGGTTTGCCACCTGTGTGGCCTCGTGCTTGCCCAAGTGGATTGTAGGTCACAGAAATATGTCAGGAAACAGCTTACAGGGACACCTATTTGAATACTCAAGGTTGAACATCTGCCTCTCCTAATCTGTCACTGTCCCACTAAAAAAATAATTTCTGACATTCAGTCAACCAAAAATATCCCTGGAACAGCCCAGTGGTTGGTTCAGTAGGAGCTTGTGAGTGGAAAGAAACCAGTTCGATTTGCACAAAATACCTTTTGGTGATAAAACCTCACTTTTGTTGCTGGCTGGAACAGGTACAGACCTTCTCATGTTTCTCACTTTAATTTGGCATTCATGAGTTTTTGCAAACGTGGCCTCTGTGTTTATACACTCATTCTTTGCTTGTTTCTACCAGTCTGTCAAAGGCCACACTGGAGTTTTGTGTTTGCTTTTTTTGTGTGTGTGTGTTAAATATTGAGCAGGAAGCCAGGGCACATACAGTTGTATAAGTGTTTCTAAAATAATATCTGCTCAATATACCTGGAAGTAGTACCCCTGTTCCCTCAGTTATTTCAAGTCTGAGGGGAACACTTGGTTTGGATATACAAATCAGTCTTATTTCCTATTTCTGTTCTTTTGAATTTAACTTATGCTTTCTTTAGGCATTTCAGAACAACGTCTGCTCTCACAGATGTTATAATTTGTAATTTAAATTGTGAATGTAGATTTTTTTGTCTTATAAGAAATAATGAAAAGCATCAACCATTGTGTACAAAAAAGGCTGCGCTGAGGCCCTGTAACATCTCCTGTGAGCATTTCTTGGATTTTACCTTTGGTTTTCACTGCAGTAATTGCTCATTTTCAAATTGCAATACTTCATCTGTTTTAAATGGGTGTTAGAAATAGTTGCACTTTTCAACATGGCAAAAATAGCTTTAAAATTTTAGTGGTTGGATTTCATTGTTTGTTTCTAGATAGTCACAAATCTCCAGATGTTTAGAGTCAGATTTCAGGTATTATTTTTGCAAGCTAACAGTGAAAAATAATTTTTAAAAAGTCATCAAAAAGAAAAAAAAAAAAAGCCCAACAAACTTAAAATAGGTTTGTTTTCTCCCTATTTTTTTTCCACTCGTGGTTGGTCACAACCTTACAGGCAACATTCCCTGCCTTGTCACAGGTTGAGCACAACACAAGCCTGGTTCCAGCGTGTGTAAATGAGCTGGGATTGCAGTTTAAAGGATGCTGCTGGTCATCTGAGATGAACACTGGCTAAAATGTGTCAGAAAGCTTGAACCAAGCCTTCCCTCCTTTCACAGGGAAGTGTTTGTAACCCACCCTTTTAACAAGAACAATTCCTTCGCACGACAAGTCAAATGCAGCAATACAAATAAATCCAGCAGACAGCTTAAAAAAATGAAGTCCAACTAGATGAGTAGACAGGCAGTGTTCATGCTTTATTTGCCTTAACAGATTTGCAAAGCTAAGTCATGTGCAGCTGTTTGAAAATTTATGGAATTCATTTCTAAAGCAAACCACTTGGATGATAGACACGGCTGGGATTTTGGTTGTGTCTGTGCCAGGAAAGCCTTTGCTTTTGTGCTGCAAACACTCTTTAATAACAGGTCTTGCATTCAGCCCTTTGGCTTCTGGAAGCAAATTAGTCCTGTCTTGATATCCAGCTGATTGTGATGCAACCTCATGGTTTTAGCTTTGAGCTTGTAGTTGTCACTTGGTAGCCCTTCCTTCCCAAGTGTCCAGCCAGGCTGGCAGTGGGACTGCACAGCTGAAGCAGATCTGTTACTGCAGCACAGTGCTCCCCAACTGCACCTCTGCTGCCTTACCCAGCCCACCTGCTCCATACACCATTGACTTTGATTGCCTCTTGTACGCAGATGTCCTTTTAAAATGTGCTTGAACTTCTGATAGATTTCCAAATCTTTCCAATTGACAACCTCCTTACAAATACCCATTTCATGGAACGTGAGCCAACATTTCCATAATCATGTTTGGCCGTTCACACAGCCATAATGTGTGAATATAATGAGGAAAACTGATTGTGCTAAAGCACAAGCGTTAATTGGAAGCAAATGCCAAGAAGATGTTTTCATAATGGATGCATCGATATTTAAGTAGTTTCCTATCATTTTAATATAAAAAATGTGTTGAGATCTGCCAACTCACTTGGTAGTCTTGGATAATACCAGGGAAGCCATACATAATCAATGGCTTTAAGCAGCACAGTTACTCAGCACACTTCTTGGGATCTGTGCATTTTAGCAGCAACTACTCGCTGCCTTTCACAGCCTTGGCAGCAAGTGTCAGAGCAACTGCAGTTTTTGTCCAGAGCAAGTGCTGTCCTGTAATTCCAAGGGACACTTGAGGACACCACTCACCATAACAGAATGAGGATCTGCAACATTTTACTGGGCCCTGGCTGTGGACCTACTTACAGCCCAGCTCAATAAGATCTGCCTGCCCTGTAGGATCGCTGTGGAGAGTGGGATGTGTATTTAGTGCTTTCAGCATTGACACAATAGAAGCTGGAGGTGGGCTTTGCAGCATGGGAATTTTGCTGTTTTGGTTGCAGTGCCCTAGATGCACGTTGTGCCATGACACAGCAGTGTCTGAAGCAAAAAATGCAGCAAAGCAGGGCTGTAAGAGCCACTTGCATCTGCACACTGCAGTTCTGAAGTGGTTAAAAATGAAACACTAGCTAGTTGCAAAGCAGAGCTACTGAGAATCCATTCAAGATTCTGTAAGTAATACAGTTCATATCTCATGGCAAGTCATGTGCAGTTCCATCAATCAATGTTTCATTTTCCATTATACTGTTGGCATGACAAAGCAAGGAAGTGTTGCCAGAGTTAATACTCGAACTCTCTTATCTGTGTCTAGAAACCAGTTCATATTGGCCATGGGAGTGTTTTAGATAGTATTTCCATCTTGTGTTGCTGTCCAGTCCTGATTCCTTGGCAGACTGCCATATCTTATATATTTTGCTCCTGTAGGTTTTTTGCTTTCTCTCAAGGCTGTGCACAGTTTGTCTTCCTTGCTTTTTAAGTGGAAAATACTTTGTTATTCCAAAGAGTTTGAGGATATTTTTTGTCTCACATTTCCCTGTATTATTGTTTAATTTTTCTTTCTTGTGAAAGGAGCTCTGGCTTGGAGAGTTTCCAGAATCTATGGCTGCCGTTTAATTTCTGTATTGTCTTCCCTGTTGTGGGAAGGTTTAAAGGGTATTTGTTGTGAGGGAGGAAAAAGAATGAAGGAAAACTGATCTTAGTTGGGGAAGGGTTTCTCTGAAGAGTTCAAGGAAATAAATTACTCTCTGTTACAGCATCCCATCAGGTCTTAATTGACATTGTAGGTAAATGTAAGTTGTGCTAAGGAAGCCTCATCATGCTCCTCTTTAAAAAGAAGTTTGAAACTCCTGATATTATTAGGCTGCAATGAAGATTATTTTTCAATAAAAATAACTGCTGCCAGTGATGAAAATTAGATATATAAAATATGTCCACAGTCAGTGTTTTCAACCTGTAGCTTATACATAAGTCTAATGTGCAGTTATCTAAGAGAAAACCTGGTGGCTAAATCCACAAATGGTCAGAAAATACCTTAAGGCATAGAACTGTGTTTGGATTTCCAAATAGTTCAAATGAGGTCTTTCACTGAGACCTTCTAGAAGAAAAAAAACAGTCAAAGGATAAAAAGAAGACATGACTTGTAGTCTGATAAAAGGTATAAAACAAAAAATGGAATAAATAGTTAGTTTTCACTGTGGAGGGAGACCACAAGCATTTGCCAGTGAAATCCCATCACCTATTCTTAAATAATCTCAGGAAAGTGTAATAGGAGAGAGGAAGCATTTGCTGAATATAGGACATTATTTGTGGTAGTAAAAATTGAAGTGGCTGTGAAAAGGTGTACTGGGATCTCAAAATAAAGAGTGATTAAGGGATCTGATGATATATGAAACCCAGTGTTGATAATGCAAATCACTGTACATTAGAGAAACCAGTCCTAATCTGTACCTGTAACACAAAGGGCACTGAACTGGTGGTTATTCTGAGCTGTTTTGGATAACTCTGTGACTGTGTCAGTCTGGTGCTCTGTGTCTTCAACTGGGCTGTTAGACACAGTTCTGCCACCTCTCCCCTCTCAAAAAGATAGAAGAGGAACCGCACAAGGCTTATTGCATTTTTGAAGCTGTTCCATACAAGGAATGACAAAGTAGACAAGAAGTCTTCATCTTGGAGGAGAGATAACTGAAGTGGTATGAAATAGTGAGCCTTTAAAATAATAATAAGAAAATAAATGGTGAGTAGGGAAGGATTCGTAAATGTTTCTCCCAGAGGGGATAATATTTGGAAGTGGATTTTAAAACCAAAAAGCAATGGTCTTTTTTTTCCCCAGACCCATAATTAATTTGACTTGCTGCTCAAAAACGTTGTGGATACCAAAAATATAGGTGGATTAAAAAGTATTACAAAGGCAAGTTCATGAAAGAAAATGCTGTAAGAGGCTGTAAAAAATAAAGATACCATGTCTGGCTCAGGTAGTTTGAAGGGTTTGCTAGAGTAAAGATGAAATAAGCTTGCAGTGGTTTTATATTCTTCTCCTAAACCATTGTCAGAGATTGTGGGCTGTGTTCCATGGACCTTTGGTCTGACCAAGACAGCAGAGCCATGTCATCAGTAAAACATCAATACAATACAGCAGTGGCTGAAAAAACCAAACTCTACCACTGTATACAGGCTAAAATCAGAATTATATGTGTGGTGTAGCCATTTACATACCTGGAGTATTTGGCTGACGAGGAAAGCAATGATGTTCTGAACTGCCCTGACTCTTTTATGGCCATATTTCTCTTTTTTTGTTTTGAGGTGTGAGATTATTGCACTCCCTTTATCTGAAGACCAGTGGCCTGTGAACCTGGTTACTGTTCAGGTTCCCCTGGAGACCTGGATTTAGAAGGCCTTCTATATAGAACAACTGTACTCATTTCTGTCTTGCATCTAGTGAACTCTGGAAAGCGGGATGACCTGTGCTTGGCAGCCTGCACAATATGGCTAAACAGTTGATGCTCTCACCCAGGCTCCTCTGCCTCTGTTAGGAGCTGTGCTGCTCTGGCAGAGGTACTTCTGTGTGTATTGGAAATGGAAAGATTATCCTTCTCCACGGAGCCCGTTTCAGTTTTGTGGAAATACTTTAATGATCTTGCTGCCATTGCTTGTGCTCTTTTCTTTCACAAACACTCCAGCAGATTGCAAGGCTCTGATTATCAGGACAGAGAGATTGATTTCCCTGGGAGGCAGTGAGGTATGCAAAGTGATGTGTTTCCATGGCCCCTGTTAGTGAGCAGATGGGCTGCTGCTTCTCATAATAATTGGACTACTTCAGTCAACTGTGGCTTCATTCCCGAGTATTAATCCGTCAACTTTGAGGCTGGAGCTCACAAAGAGATGGTTTACCATGACCAGGTGGTCTAGGCAAATGCAGCTATTGAGGTGTTGAGTGGATTTTTTTGTTTGTACAGATCTTCCTGTTTGGACATCCAGTAGCCTCAAAGAGTCCAGCTGGAGCCCAAAACTCAAGCTCATCCTAATCATCTTGCAGGTATCCTACACAGATGGAGATGTCATGGAAGTGCTTTTGAAGCACCCCTCCCTGTCTAACTGCCCTCATTTCTATCTTCTCAATGTTCTGATACAGTAGCTGGGCTCCTGCCAGCACAGCCAGCCAGAGAAATCTTGGGAAAGCTGGGAGAGAGCATTCTCTGTAACGGGGAGAGAACAAAGATCTAAGTTTTGAGCAAATGTTTCCTGTTTGTCTGAAGTCTGTTATTGTGCCCCTCCCACCCAATGAGGAAAAAAAACCACTCCAATTTCTAAAATTTCTAAAGGACAAAGGATTCAGCTACGAGCCACATATTGCTGCTGATGAAACTGTAACTATTAGACACTTATCTATCTTGAAAGGACTATGAAGAATTGTTACACTCCATACAAAAATATCTTGACTAATAAAACAAGAGTTTAGATGACAGACAAGGGGCTGTCCTTCTACCTCTGCTTTAAAACACTTTGTAGTGCCTTCTGTATGTAATTTAGTGCTATTTTTTTTCTATGCCATCAGTCTATTAAACTCAGAAATAATCTCAAGTAGTTTGGGATTTCTTCCAAATCTATTTTTAGCACAAAAAATATTATCCAACCTGTTGGAACTATTTGTTTATGATCAAGTATTCCTTCTGCAGGAGTTTGCAAGAGACAAAGCTTCTGACATGGAATTTAGGGTAATATCAGAGGTGGATGTAAATGACCTTTTTCTGTGCTCCTTAAGAAGAGAGGAACAAGCTGGCATGAGAGAATCCTCAAAAAAAGCAGAAGATTGAAATCTACCATCTGAATTAGTCAGAAAAATGTCCTTAGTCCTTGCCTCCCACATCCCAGCTGCTCTGGGTATCGTGTATTTACTCTTTGCTGTTGTGGCTTTTGCACAGACACTGAAATCTTCATGGAAAAAGAAAATTACACAGTTGTGTGCTGATGGAGACACAGGAAAGAGGGAAAGTCCCCTGTTATACATAACTACTAATACAGTGTGGGACCGCACTAGCAGGTCTGATATCTACTCTGGGATAAAATGTCACAAACAGAGCATCACAGAACTGTAAAATAGAGAAGTGGAGGTGCAGGTGCTGGGACTCGAGTTGGCACCCTCACCATGTGAACTGCTCAGCTGCTCACAGTTCTGAGACTGCTATGTTTATAGAAACACTTTCCTCTTCTTGACTTCTGGAGGGAGACTTGTTAAGAACCTATTTACTCTTTACGGGACAGGAAAAAAGCTCTAGCAATTGTTCTGCTACACATGTTAAGTTGCAGTTATGCTGAATTCCAATGGAGAAATCAAATCATCAGCCTGTGTTTAAAATTCTGTTTCTATCTTGTATTGAATGTGTCTATTATAATGCCCTTTCTTCTTGCTCTCACACACAGCAGGAGTTTTTTACAGTCCATTTCACTAAAGCATCCTGGAGAAAGCTGACCTCCTGACCTTATTTAAACTGTGCTCTTCAGTAATACTGCTCTCATTTCACTGGTAGATGAAATGAGCAGCAAGAGGCACACACAGCCCACATCCTTATGGAAGAATTAGGATTGTGCCATATCCCTGCATAGTCCTGGCGACTTCAGCTGATAAATATACAATGACAGGATCCTTTTAGGAAGCTTTATTTTATACGTTCCCAAAAGATACTGCAGCCATATGAATTTACTGAGGAATCCTAAGAGAACAGCCATGATGTGAATGACTTCAGACAGCATCCTACCTCATGTCATAGCAGAGGAGGTTGTGCAAACACATCACTACCAGCACTGCTGGCACAACTGCAATAGGTCACTTGACAAGAAATGCATTTTTGTCGTTCATCAGTCATTCAATTCCTTTAATGTAAATGTGAGCTCACTCCTAATTACAAATAGATGAATGAAATACAGAATATTGAAGAAAATGTTTCTCTCAGAGAAACAGGCTAATGGACTCGTAGTTTTCAGGAATACAGTGAACTTGTCCTGAAAGAGTTTCTTTTTTTGGGGGGGGGAGGAGTCATGGGAGGAAAGCTGGATACTCCAGAGCACAGGTAGTGATGAACACAAACGTGGATGTTGGCTTGTGGTTATAACAGGATCTGATTTTTCTGGGCTTGGTTTTTTTTTCTTTTCCCCTCTTTTCTGCCTTGTAATCTTCACTGCTATTTGATTTGGTTTTCTGCCTGGACAGAAAAATTAGAGTTTTCATCTAGACAGAAAAACTTTACTCTTTCAGAAGACAGTTATTTAAAGCAGAACGTTGGAACAACATTTATCAGTGTTATATGCACTACTCACCCAGTCTAGGTGCAGTCAAAACTCTCTTGTTCTTCCCTGTTACTTAGGACCAGAGTAAAATATGGTCCCTCTCAGTGAGTGTTTACAGCCTGATTTAAAACACTGTTCACAGTAATGCTGCAAAATGCATCTTCCTGTACAGCTTTAGGCTGCTGCCACCATGCACAGACATAGCTGCAAAGGCTCCTGATTTAAATTCTCCCCACTGTATGTGAGCTGAGAACTGCTGCCTGGATGCATGGATAACCTCATGGATACAGGGAATGCCATTCTGACTGAGCACTCTCTTATGGTTAACTCGTGCAGTACTTAAAGCACTGCCACCACAAGGTTATATTTTGGGTCTGGTTTATAGGATAGGCCTATTTTTTTGGAACATCCACTGTATGTGGAAGATTTTGTTTCAAGGAAGCTAAGGTGAGGTGGATGGATATAGCCAGATGAATCCCTCAGCTGAATTTTTATAATGTGGGATTTTTTTGTGTACTTGAAAACAAAACAACTGCCCTTAATTATTGTTTCCTTAACAAGCAAAGTGGTTTAGATGTACAGTGTATCAAAGCAGCTGTTGAGAAGGCTCTGATGTGTAATAGCACAAGAAGGCTATTAAGGATGACAAATAAAACTTTCAATAGCATGAAAATTATTGTAGAGATAAGGGGAAAGAAGATGAGAAGGGTATTGGGAAACAGTGAATTGTAGTATCGTTGTTAAGAACAGAAAGCTGTATTTTCAGAGGAAAAATACTAAGGAGCTAGAGGAACTGAACATCTGAAGAATATTCTTCAAGAAAAGACATAATATCAGAGGCAAAGAGTTGCAGTTAATGGGGAAAAGCTGACTTTATTGGCATGTAGTGAAAAACTTGTTTGTGAGCTACATTGTGGATTGATTTACATCCTGTGCCACTTACTAAAGGCACTAGGGTTTCACAGGATGTAAATTAGACCAAATACTGTGTCCTGATTTACTGAGACAAATTAGTTTTGTTGAAGATTGGAAGTCTTGTACTGTCCTTGATGAGAACAGCCGTTGGAAAAAGGGGGGTGAGCCTCAAGCGAGGCTGGAGGTGATGCGAAGGTGCAAAGGGATGTTGAGTTAGCAGGACAGAAATATTGCAGTACAAAAGGTCAGTGTTGAGGGCCTTTTCCATGGCTGGATGAAGGCAAATGAGGCATTCCTAAAGTCAGGAGTCACTGGAGTAGTAGCAGAAACATAAGAGATGGTTGCAATTTGCTGGCGGTTATTGGGAGCATTCAGATATCTACTGAAAAACTAGAGAAGAGTTTAGCTTCTTTTCTCTTTATATAGGTGTGTACTGAAGGCAAGCAGAAGGGTTAACTTGTTGAGGCCAAATCATCCCCTGCTGCAGATTTAATTGAGATCAGCAGAATGTCACCGCTTCCAAGTGAGTTGTGCAGATTTACACCAGTGCGGGTTTGGGACTCAGCCTTTCATCTCTATATTTTTCTCAAATAAATAGTCCATGGTTAGACAACAGACTTGAAAGATAAGTCAGGAAAACACACCAGAATATTAATGCCCTTGTTGGAATGATTTGTATTTTGCCTCTCAGAGAAATTTGGGAGGAAAATGCAGCAAATGAAAAAAGTAATTACTATATTATTAAAAACACCAGCAAGCACCCTAAAACCTGCAGCTGGATTCCTACTAAAAATCAAAGATGTTGTGAAGCTGGATCTGAAGCTCTGAAAACTATTATGCAAAGAGAAGTGTAAATCTTAAGGCCAGAATAGGATGACAGTTTAGTCAATAGCAGGTGAAAAATCAAAATGAAAGTGCTGTGAACTTCACAGTGAGGCAAAATAATAATATACATTTATTTAGCACTTAACATTTCCAAATTTTATGACCATAAAATAATGCAGAAAGTTGCATTGATCTTGGATGCATGGAAAGGAAGAAAGGCCATAGCATATTTCTAGAGCCTCTGCAGCTATGAACAAGCTGATGTTAAACTGGAGGTCTACATTAGAGAGACACTGTGACTAAGGAATTATGGATAATTTAAAAAAGTAAGAAGAAATGAGTGCTTTCTATCTAGATTTAATAAAAAATTACATGTACTGGGATTAGATTGAGCAGCCCTTGGAAAACAAAGTAATTGGTGTTTGAGACTGAAATGGAGGTAACTGGCATGTTTTGAGAGAATAAATTGGCAAACAACAGAATATGTCTTTCTGAACTAAAAATTAACTGTGCTCTTAAAAATTGTTTTAAAGACATCTAAGGAAATACACTGATGAGGAGCACCCATCATCCTGAGATACTCAGTGTGTGTTTGCCCACCAGCCCCTCCTGCTAGGGCCCCCTGTGCCCTGCTGGGGGGCACAGGGCAAGCAGGGACAGGCAAAACTGGCCTTCTTCATCAGCATCCATGGAACAGCAGCTGAAGGCCCGGGGTCAAAATGTCCACTGCCTGCAGACTGTAGGCATGCTCATGTACAGACTTGACTGGGGGGGAAAAATCTGAACAAAATGGTGATGATCCATCCAAGTAATTAGAGATGTGACTGATCTCCCTGGGGCTAATTCTGTATATAAAGTTCAGTGTATGCCTAGAGGGTTTCCTGAATACCTTCAGAAAAGTTCATTCACTCTTAAACTTGAGAAATAAATCAGGGTAAAAGCACAGTAATTGGCAGCTCTTGGGTTTGACTTGGTTTCTGACATTGCCAGTTGACTTCACTATGGGAAGGAGGGACGAAGGCAAGACCCAAGTTCTCAGAAAAGGGACTGTGTTCAGAAGGCTCTGTGGTGAATTTGTACATTTGCAGCCTCAGACAAATTTATTTTTGTAGTTGCCAAATGTGAGGGCTTTTCATAAGCGCCATCTGTGGAATGAAAGGCAATCCAGGCTAAAATGTGCACAGTTGCAAATATTAGAAAATATGGCTATTATAAAAAGTCATAAGAACTTTATGCAAATGTTCCATCTCCAGTGGAAGGGCCAGATTCCAATATCACGCATGATGCACAGGAACAGATTTTTCTTAGGTATGCTGGGATGCCCACACTGCGCCTGAGATTAGAATCTGTCCCAAAAATGGATTATTGGGATATGAAAGAGCCAATGATGAGGAAAATCAGATTTTACTGAGCTGGGTTTTTTTTCTCTCCCTTACTCTGTGAGAGTTGGCTTTCAGCATAGTTCTTGATCTTTGTAATTCATTAGGAAAATTGGCAATAAAAATAACAACAAAATGTAAGAACTAATTTTCCTCTTTAAGAAATTCACATCATCAAATTAGGACAGAGAAGTGATCTCTCTACACCCAGTTGCTCAGAGCAACTGGTAAATTTTGACTCCATGGAGCATTACCTGAAGCAAACAACAGTGACTCCATTACCGGGGGATTCCTCTGGGGTGGCGTTATCAGGGACTGGTAGCAGCACAGTTCTGGTGGTGTGGAGGTTGCATGCGGGTTGATTTACTTTGCAAATCCTATTATCAGCAGATCTTCATTTATTTAAATCCTGAAATTATTATCTTTATTTCCCCCCCATATCCAAATACTGTCTTTTGTTCTTGTCTCTTTGGGGAGGAGGTAAATGGGATTTGGATACAAGCCATAATCATTCTGGGAAAATCACCCTGCAGCATTGATTTATATGCAAAATTTTGCCTTGCAGCAGCTTGACAGCTACACAAGACTAAGAAGGCAAAGGCTACAGAGCAGAAGGCTCTTAAAAGCAAAGGCTTCTTAAGAGAAATATTGGTAGTCCTCACATCTTGTCTTCAGTTCTCAGTGACCCAGGGTTAGCAAGAGAAGTCGGTACAGCTGTTCCATTCTCATCTCCAGAGTAACCCGGCACAGGCCAGGTAAGAAAATCTCCTTGGATAGGGGATGTTTGATTTTCTAACATGGGATGGTGAGGGGTGCAGTGAACCAAGCTCCCATTCACTGGCCAGGGGCAGAGCTGAAGGAGCCCTGAGTTAGAAAGCCCCTCGTGACTCCTTCAACATTGAGCAGCAGCTGCAGCATGCTTCCATGGTTTTGGATTAAGAGATGTTTTCTTGGAATGCTGAGGGATGTCTGATGTTTTGAAGTTTAGAGTGTTCCTAATGACTTCCACAAAAATCACAATATCAGTTGGTTCTGAAAATTAGGCCCCTGGTCCAAACGGCCAGGTAGGAAAGAAAGGACCAGATCCCTCAAAGTGTTTTGTTGGATCATTATGGTATGTTGTGAAAAATAACTGATGCCCAGTTTTGCCTACCCAAGGCTGGAGCCAGGCTTCCTCTGAGGGCTGCCTGGAGCTGCAAACCACCAAGCTCCCTCTGGCAGCAGACTCCTCAGAGCAGCAATTAAGGAATCCTCCTGATGATGCTTTGCCATCATTGTGGATGCACTGTGAAAATCTTTTAAGCCAGAGTGACAACTTCTGAAGTCATGGGGCAATAAGGACTGGAGCAATCAGTGCTTCACTCATCCCATCCAATCACCAGGAGCAGGATCTTTTCCAGGCATAAGTTCCTCTTCTATGCCTTCTGCCTTCTCTGTGGCCCTGATTTACCTTTTATCTTCTGAGCAGCAGAGCCTGGTTTTCTCCGCACCAGCGGGAAGTATCCAGGTGGTTCTTCCTCCTCTCTCTTCATCCAGGCAAATTTCTACCAAAGAAAAAAACAAAACATAATTACAAAAGCTTGGAGCTTCATTAAAAGCATCTCAGATTTTAGTAACCCAAGTATTGGCCTGCTATTTTTCAAGCTTTTTTTCTAGATGACAGTGATAGTTGAGTGTCACATTATTACAGCAATTGGTTTATTTTTAACCAGAAAAAAAATTTTGTCTTTATTTTATACTTGAAAATTGGTACAACTTTTTTTAAATCTTCCAATAATTCAGGTGAGGGATGTATGTGTGGTACTAAATTGCTAGGTAGAAGAGTTTATAATAGGAAGCAGTAGACCAGCCTGTTTTTATCTAGGGAAAAAAGTACTCTCTTTGACTTTAAAAGAAAAAAAATGAAATAACACAAAGTAAATCTGGAGGGGAAAAAATCCTGCTGAAATCAAACTCTTATTGATTGGCCAAACAGCAATGTGCACACTCATATCTGTCAAAAAATAATTTCAGGCTAACACAAATTTATTGGAAACATCTGCTCCTCTAATTAGCATACTAGGTCTTTATTATCCTTACTTGTTCGAAATTCCAGACTGCTTCATTACAACAGGAGGTATTGTGATGCAGAAAAGTTCAACTATGATGAAAAAGCAGCTATCACTATTGATTTTTTTAAAAATAAAATATTAAATCTGAATATATTTCTGTGTTTTATAGTAACAATAAAAATATTGAAACAATAAAAATTAGAAGTACTATTAGGTCATATATGTCAGGAACAACACAAAGTACAAATCTACAACAGAAGTTTCATCTAATAATAAAATTTAATAATAAAATTTCCTCTAATAATAAAATTTCAAACTCTTTTCTAGTTGTAAATATTTGAAAAGTATCCATTAGCCCCTCCAGTTCTTCTTTTAATGGGGCATTTTGGAAAATGTTCTGTTTGATTCTCAGAGTGTTTTTTACGCTGCCTGTGAAATACAAATCCCAGAGCCCAGCCTGTTAACCAGCAGCCTCTGTTTCCTGTGAAATCCTGCCGTGGTGATAAACACATCTCTGGGTGAACGGTCAGTGTGAACAGAGCAGGGCCATGGGACACCACGACGAGAGTGTAGCCAGCTCAATCCCTTCTATTTTGTCTTCCATATTATTCTTCTGGATTGTATCAAGCTCTAGACTCTGGCTTTTAGCATTTCAGCTACTTGCTGATCTAGAACATTGCCAAATATGGATACTTTTGACTAAAGGTGGAAGCAACTTTGCAAACAGAATTATGAAATTGTGCCATTTAGGGCTGCACAGCCCTGACTCAGCGGGGACAATGAGGAATGTAACAACGGCTACACAGGGGAGAAAAATGTGTCTCTGCTCAACCCAAACCTTGACCAGCATCTCAAAAAACCTCACTGTGGACAAAGTGAGCTGAGCCAGGGAGCTGCTGACATCTGATGACTGAGTTTATTTCTGTAGGCAAGTCATGTAACTATCTGGATCAAACTCTCCTTTGTTGTAAACCCATGACACTTCATGTGTTTCATTGTACGTCTGTCAGCTGAGGAATTTACCCAAATTCTGTCTCTGGAATGTGTCAAGCTGGTGAATGCACTCAGAATTATTCCTCCAATACTATAGGTTCACAAGACATTTTGGACTTTGGAAATTAAAACCTGCTGCCAGGCTGATAAAAACGACTCCTTGACTCTCACATTACCGCTTTTAAGAATAATGCCAATTTAATATTGAGTAGAGATATGTCACTCTGACCCTAAATGGGTACAAATGAGAAAAACATTATTACTAGTAAGCACGAAGATATGTTCCACCATTGTTAACAGAAAGACAAGACTGGCTACATTTATGATTGTTTCCTTTCACAGCTCTGTCAGGGATATAATTTCAAAAACTTTCAATATGCTAGGTGTTCTGTTGTGGGTTTTTTTTCTCTTTCTCTAGGCTTGCACAGATTTTAGACTACTTTGCCTAAAAGAAAAATTTATTCAAGGTGAAATATTCCTTTAGATTGAGTCACATCTAGTCTAGTAGGAAAATTTGTGCTTAATAGCTTCTCTTGTTATTATCAGTTCTTTCTGAACAATGGGAACTTTTTTTTTTTTACTTTCTTCAGTAATTTTGTTTATTGAGAGTTATGTTATTTTAAAGTATTGTTCTGTCACTTAGGGGAAGGGTTGTCAGTAAAAGAGAGACAATCTATGGGTGTTGCACATGCAAACTCACCTTTGCTGGGGCTATCGGTGACACTGCACAACTCTGAATGTTCTTGAACTGTTGCTGTTGGGGTTGGTAATCAGGGTAGATAGAAGGCTCTTCTGGGGCAAGAGAAATTTATTTCATCACCTTTTCCAAAAGTTACCGCTTTTGGGAGTGGAGCCTGGGGGATGGTGGAGCCAGAAGCCTGCTTTATTCTTTGTTGATGGTATCAAGTTTTTAAACAGTCACATCTGAGCATAAAAAAATACCCCTTGATCAGTATATTACTGCAGTTCTTGTAACTGGTAGTGGAGGCACACTGCTAGGACGTCTCTAAAGCATACCCCCTGTGACATGCAGATAAATCCCACGGCATGGGAAAGCTGAAGGAAAGTGTCAGACTGCATTTATTTTAACTTTTTCTTCTGTGCAATTCAATTGAGCTAGTGGAAGGAACGACTGCTCCAGCATCCCCTTCCAACTGCGGATTTCTTACTCCCAAAGGCCTCTCCCGGACAGGGAGCAGTTCAGTAGGAGGTGCTAAAAGCCACTAATTAGGACTGTGATTAACAGATAAGGGTACCTGAGAAATCCTCTCCTCCTTCGGGATTCGAATACATTATTTCAGCTGTAGTTCCTGTTAGCATTAAGGCCAGTATTACCCTCCTCGGATATTGCCTAGAAGTAAAACTGTAGTATTTTTAACAGTAAAGCATTTTATGTGCAGCTGCATGGAAGCAGCAAGGGAATTGGCTGGTCAGCCTCACCTCTATCTGCTGTAGCTGCCTCTGTTCTCAGAGGAAATGAGGATTCAGGGATCATCTGGCAGAGCTGTGCAATGGAGAAGGGCTTTTGAAAGCAGCCAAGTTTGCCTTTCAGGAGGAGAGAGCCTGAGTGGAACTTCAGGGAGAGAGATTCTGCATGGTTTGACATCATTTAGGAGAGGTAGCTGGTTTCATCAACAGCTCCCAGACCCTTGAACGAAGTTTTAAGGGAAGGAAGGCACTTCAGCCCAAAAGATCTGGTAGCAGGAGAGCTGCACGCTTTGAGATGTGAGCAATACCTTGCAAGAGGTGCAACTCCAAGCAAAATGCAATATCTAGATTTGAGTATAATTCTGAGAGGAGAAAGTTGTAATTTTTAATTGGATGGTAGACAGTTTACTGACAATTTTAGGTAGGAAAAATAATGTGCTGCAGAGATAAAAAATAAATGAGACTGTGTGCTGCGTAAGGCTTGGCTAAAGGGAACCCACTGTAGGAAGAGAAAACTGAAGTTATAGTTATCTTAATCCATTACTAAAATGTGTCTTTAATATTTTCATATATTGCTTTCTTCTTCTTGACATCCCCATTATTTGTGCTGAACACACTTGAGATGCTCGAAGCAACACCTCTGCCTACCAGGGTTGGAGGAGGGGAACTCCAAAAGGTTAGGTGGATGAGAAGAGATATTTCTTTTTGCTACTGTGGCAAAGCTGGTGCCAACTGCCCTGTTTGCTGCTCATTTGCCTTGGTGAGGGCTTGTTAAGCACTAGGCAGGGCTCGCAGCGCTCCTGCCCTGCGGGAAGCAGCGCTTCAGGGGGAGCCTGCACATGGCACCGGGCAGCGATCAGCTGAGAGAAGCAATCAAACCCAGATGCCTCATTTCCAGAACTGAACTAACCCTAAAAATACCTGTTACAGAAGTGTCGCCTTCTTGATCTATTTATTTTCTTATTCCAGTGGGGAGATAACCCTGGCTTTCTCGTCATTCCTAGTGGTGGTTCAGGTATGCAGTTAATGCAGCATACCTAACTGAGGGTTGAGCCTAATTTACTCCAGTTCACAACTGCAGCCCCTCTAGATTAGGAGGGTAACTGTGTTCTTATTTTGAGGCCTCTGATTATAACATTTCGGCTCTCCTTCCTGTAATCTAAAGATTTGGATCAGTGCTTGGCTGGCCGTGCAACTGTATAGTCTTTGCAAGGTGGAGTGTGGTGGTTTTGTTCTCTTAGGTAGGTGGGGGATTTTTGATGAAAAAGAAAACTGTTTGTATGTTTTATGGAGGTATTCTGCTGCCACTGAACACAACCTGGATGAACATTTGAAAATACCAGAGAACTGACAGGGTAAATCTTGCAGTGCTAAGAGCTTCTCACTGTTACAGTTTAAGTTATTGCTCATAACTTTGAGAGCCAATCCTGAAAGTTCCGCAACCTGATGCTGCTAAAATTGGTGTGCTTGAGTCTGAACAGAAGCTCTGCTGCTTCAGTGATTAAGGAGACATATTTCTTAGATGAAAAATACTGTGTTGAACATCAGAAAGTCAAGTTATATCAGTTTAATATTAAACTAATGTTGGTTCTTACACATCATTATCTCCTACCATAAGCTGTGCAGCTGTTCATGAAATCTGCACCCTGTCTATAGTTTGTGACATATCTTGACAAATACCTTACCAAAAAACCACCCTGTCTAACGTTGTGGTCATCAATTTAGAATGTTTTTTGTTTCCTTGTTAATAAATACACATCTTCCTTTATATATATATATATTCCAGCAGTGTCCCCTGTATGTTCTAACAGTTACTCACATTTAATACTCCTTCATGACCTTTAGGAATGTAAGGAGCAGTGAAAATGCACTTGTACATGTCATGGTCCAGTTTAATCTTTTATGATTGAAAGAAGCTGAACGTATAAAATAAATATACTTGCAATACTTTTTTCTTATTCTGGAAAATACTGTTCAAATTCTGTGTGCTGGAAATATCATCTTTTACTGCTCTATAGAGGACTGTCTTCAGCCACATTCTTGGGGGTGTTCTTCTGACACAGGAAGATGACCACGGTCCTAGAATTAGTAGCAATCCTCCCTGAGTTCCTGTATGCCTTCAATTTTTCCAATTTATATGTGCACTGTTTTTTAAACTTAAAATGTTGTCCTCCTGGTAGATTATTGGATGCAGATCCCAGTCAGTGGAATTACTCTTGGCTGGGAACTAGAGAGAAACAGATTGATGAAGATGTGCAAACTTTTCTGAAAAAGCCAGAGATGTGACTTTTAACCTGCACAGTTGGTTACATACTGAAAACAGTCCCTTTGAAAGCTTAAATGAAGATTAGATATATTCAGGTATGACATGTGAATATGAGAGAACTACTGTTTCTAGGATGCCAAGTCCAACAGGTTTTGGAAATTATACTACTCTTTGCCTGGAGACTGATTACTCTGAAAAGTATGCTTAGAGGCTATTTGGAATTCTTGCTCACTGACTGGGAATCATGGCATTTTCTACCTTCAGTCTCCTGTTTTCTTCTCTCCAAAAGCTCTAGGGAAAAAGAAAAGCAGCATTCATTTGGAGAAATTGTTTCCCCCTTCTTTGTAAATTAACTTCACCAGTTAGAAATTAGTGTCTTCATTAGTATCTGAAGTTCCTCACTGTTGAAAAGCTTTGTTTCTGTTTGGTTTTGGCTTCATTTCTAGTAGGAGAATAGTGAAATAAGTTCATTTTTAGGGATTATACTTCCTTGTTCTCCCTGACCTGTCATAATTGTGTAAGGATTGAGACAAATTTTCTTCTTTCTGTTCTTGGAATGGGATCAGCAGCAATATAACTGATAACAAAATGGCATTGGCTCTGGCTCTGGCATTAGGACCATTCTTATGAGAGGAAATGGTCATTTATTCAGGGGATGAGCCAGTACCAACAGCAGTGTTGTATTTTTCTACATAGACAAATGAACTGTGAAGTGAAGGTTTGTTAAGCAAAGAATATTGAGTATGCAGAAAACTGTGAAAGTTATCAAATACAACGTAGATGAGCAGGAACTGAAAGGGATTTAGAAAAGTGTTGGCATCATAGAACCAATAGCTTTTCAGAAGCAAATATTTGTCAGCACTTTGAAAGTATTTTTATTTCATTCTTAATCTCCAAATATTTCTTAGTAACCTCTTACCTATTGTAAAGTTGCAGGGTCGGCAACTTTCAAGTGTAGCATCAGCCTGGTTCCCAGAGTGGGAACAGGGACCTGCCAGGAAGGGTAATGACTAGTGGGAATAAGGACAGTGGAATTTGGCCCTAAATTAATGCCTCTTGTAGCCTTGAGGGTTTGTGTGCATTGCCAGCCTAAGCTATTGCTTCTCAAGGCCTGTTTTGTATATTGATTGCAAAGATTTGTTTTAAATCTCCTCTGATAGCCATCGTAAATCACTGCCTTAGCTTTTAATTATTGTCTCGGTCGCTGGTTTTCTGAATTATATTCAGTGTCAGTAGTCTGGGGGCTTTAGTCTGAATTCCGAAAAGTCACATTTAAATATAAGGTGTCTCAGGTTCAGTTGATCTGAGAAATGAAAATTCTGAGAGGATGTAAGAAAATTCAGCTGATATTTTAGTGAGAGGGTGTCAGAGAGAGACTAAAAAAAGAGAATTAAATAGTTCAAATTATGTATGGACTGATACATTCACTTCAGATCATGAGGCACAATTTCTTCCTAATGTAATTTTTAACTTTTTTTTTTCTTCATTTCTCATGGGACACATTTTTTCAGGCAAAAATAAAAAAAGAAATGGTATAGTGCTCTTACTCCGTAATATTCATTTGGCTCAATTAGCATGAATTTTGAGTATGTAATTTGCATTTAAAAAAGATAAAAGATTGGCTTTTACATGTATTTTCCTTAACAAAGTCTCAAAGTTCTACAGACTAGTTTTGCAGCTATGGTTTAAAGTTTAGCTTAGGGCTTTTTTAGAAAATCAGGGGAGGGTTTGAGGTCTAACAAAAACATTAATGAAAACACAGATAAATTGTCGAAGGTGTATTTTTACTGATATAGTATACAAATTTGTTTTGTTCTCTTTGATTTTTAAGAAATGAGCTAGGCTCAGGTAACAGTAAAGTTAAAGTACAGAATTTAACATAAGAGAAACATTCCTTTTTGGGATGAAAATGAGGAGCCTGATTTATAGCTTTTAGCATGCTCTAACAGTATCTTGACAGTATTCTGTATTTGGAGAGTCCTGGGAGATAACACCACAAGCATTCTGGGATCACACTCTCTGACAGTGCCATGAACACAAATGGTCACTGCAGGCTGAACAGAATGGAGGTGATTGTATATTTGTGGCATATAAGGCTTTGTCATGGGAAAACAGGGAACACATCTTGTAGAGGATTGGTTAGAAATGCGAGGACATATGAACATGGCTAAGGCTATGGATGAGCTGCTAAAGTATAAGACGCAGTCTGACTAGGCCCATGAGAAAGTCTGAGATAACAGGGCCGTGAGAAAGCAGCAGCGTCCTTGGGTATCCTAAATTGGGCTGAAAAACGGGAGCTAGGCATTACCAAAACAGAGACACTTAACGAGCCACCTGTGTAAACAATGAAAGACAGTTAAGATGATATCACCACCTAACTGAGCACCAATAATGAGCCTAATTTCTGTAATATTCATGAACCTATTATAGAGTGTATATTAAGCTGTTGTCAATCTACAATAAACGAAGTTCCTGGATTCTCACATTGAGGTGTCTAGAGCTTTCCGTGGCGACAACATCTTATATGCATAGCAACTAATTTATTGTTAATCTAGTGAAAGAATGATTACTAATCCAGATCTACTCATTGTAGAAGACAAATAAAGAAAAGAAAGCAATCTCAGGAAAGTTTTCTAGTAATGAAAGGGTTCCAACTGTTGCATTCTCCTTAGTACCCACCCTCTTCTCTCCAGTGTGTTATGGTTGTCCTTCCATGGCTCCCAAACCTGAGCACTCTCCTTCCTCAAGGAAGGGAAGGGTGCTACATGAGCTATCTGCAACCTCTGGTTCTTCAGTAAAAGGAGAATTTTGATTTTGGGTGTTTCCTCTGCTTTGCTCCTGAGCTTCCTAAGCTAAATAGGAGAGTCATTTGCTTTTTTTTTTTTCTTTGGGGGTTCCCAATTTCACCTGATGCACAGTTCTTTGTATGTGCTCTTTGTTCACATTACTGTCTGTAAACCAGGTCCATGGTCACATTCCTTCTGTGACAGCAATTAATTATTTGTGATTATATCCCTGGGGCCTCTGATATCATCCTCTGCCTTTATTTGAAGGCCTCTGCCATCATCTCATGACTGCCAGTGGTTTTGAGAGCAGTTTTGGATATCTTATGAGTGACTTGGGGACACTTCATCAGAGGTTGATGTTAAATTTAGAACATGGCCATAGCATTTAGCATATGGTTCTTTCCTTTACACTCTGGTACTCATCTTACCTTCTAGAATCTATTTAATTTATAATTTAGGAGTCTTTCTAGTGAAATAAGTAATTCTCTCACCTCCAAACCCAGCCAAAACAATAAATCTAGAACTAATGGTATAATGCTTGAATCAAGTAGTGCAGAACAGCTGCAAAACGCCCTTATAATTGGTCCTAGTGATTCTCTTTCCTGGAGATTATCTACCACATGCATAAAACATGTGTGCCTGTGTTTCCATTGCTACCACCGGTTCTTGGCAGGTCTGGTTTTCTGTATATCAAATTAATGATCTGAGATTTCCTTCATAATAGTTATTTCAGTAATTTCCTTTTATCTGTTATTTTCATTCCAAATAATTTATTAAACTGATGTTCGTATTCAAAACATTGGCTATGACAAGCAAAATACTGAGCAGCTCATGTTACCTGCAGCTGAATTCCATGTTTATGCAAAATAACAGAATATTAGAGTAGTTGTCAGTAATCAGTTGTCTGCAATGCAATGTGATAACATTTTAATAAAGGGACTCTTTCCCTAATTCAGGATAGCAAATCAATCTTTAATGTTTGTTTCTTCTAAGCTAACATGTTGGATTGCGGTAGACAATTTTTAACTGATATCTCTCTTACTCCACAGAGAAGAAGTTACGGAGAAAACAGCAAATCTGAGAAAAATATTTATAAACTGTCATACATAAGAGGAGCTGTTATATCTAAAATGCCTCATGTTTTTATAAAGCAAAATATCTACTTGGAAAAGTAATAATTACAGAAACAAAGAGGAGTATGAAACAATCCTTTTAACTCTGGGGGTTAGGCTTAGAAAACACTTTCGTGTCCTGTCACAGCTGACACTAATACAGAGCTGTAGTCTCAGGATTCTCTGATCTGCTGAAAGAGAGAATTGTACTCATTTTAAACCCAGCTTTAAAAAAGCTTACTTCAATAAGACACTGACTCTTGTCAGTAACCGATGAAACTTTAAACAAGATGGTACTGGAATGGTATGAGATGGTCTAACATCAAATCTGTCCCTGCAATTTTTATTTCTTGCTTTTGTATGGAAGGGAGAGAATTGTTGGATCAGTGGATCTACTTTGCTTCTGCCTGGATATGTGATTTTATTTTAAATGTGTTCTGAGATTATTTCAGTAGCTCTAATCAAAGTTACACCCATGAGTTATACCAAGCTTCGGAAATGGATGTCATGGAAGCTTTGGCCCTTCTGGACAATATATTCTAGTGATTAATGAAGAGAAATTAATTTGAATAAAGTAATTAAATTCATTCTGATCACGATAATGATAAGTTGAATATTTTTCCAGAAACTGAAATTTATAATTCTGCATGGCTCCAAAATGAATCATTATGTCTTGCATAAGAATATTCCTTATGAGAAGTAGTAAACTGTTATAGTAGCATCTTTACTGGAAGATAAAAGAATATAAAAGGTACAGCAATTCTTATAAAAGTGATGAGTTGGGTATAAACAAGAACATTTATCCCTCCTTACAGTAGTGCCTTCCATTATGTAACATATCTAATACCAGAATTCCCCTTCCCAAGCCCCAGTTAACTTTGTATTCTTTTGATTGGATCTCCCTAATTATACAGTTCACATAGTGTCAGAAAAGCCATTAGAATGGTTGGTCCTTTTCTTCCCATTTGGTTATCCTGCTCTTCCTTTTCCTGGAAGGACCTTTTTAAATAACTACTTATTCCTCAAAGCTGTGTTTCCGGCCTGCTGGATGGCAATCACAGCTAACAGCTCCCTTCAGCAAACCCTGTCTCCCTCTTTAACATTGCCTCTGGAACAAGTAGTCAATTTAGGTTGTATTAAATATGAGTTTTGAATTGGATTGTACAGTCCTCTCCTAATGTGAAAGCTGTGACTTTATAGTGGTCTTTATAAGTCATCACATGTTCTCATTTCTCTACGTTCTGGGTTTATATTTATAAATCACTTTACCTTTTATAGTCTCTTTACATCTCAAAATAAATGGAACCTAAAATTGAAGGGAAAAAGTAATTTATTTTTGAAGAATCCAGTTAGTATTTATGATGTTAGCCACTTGGTGCTTCCTTCTTTCTAGCACTCACTATTTACGTTGCCATCCTCCTTGATTTATTCTTTCAGCTTAATATTTCTGTGTCATTATTAAAGAGAATAGTCTTCTTTAAGATGTTTTCCATGGAAACATCAGTGCTGGAAGAAAATGTAAGGGAGTGTAATACAACTACTGCTTACTTACAGTATGTTAAGTTCCAGATATTAATAAATTATTAATTTCTTCACACAGTCAGTGTCACCACAGGTACTTTTTCTTACACCTCTTCTGGTTGGAAAGATTCGGTTGTGTGTTTTCATTATATAGTATCAGATGGAAAAGTATTTAAAGTTGGTTTTCCACTGCTGCCAGGTCAGGACCTTGTCTCTAGTCATGGCGATTTTTCTGTTCAGGAGTCCACTGAAGGAAGGGGCCACACTGCAGCTGTGACCATGTGTGGTGCTGTGCCTTCCTGAGTGCAGCTCCTCTGGAAGTCTGGCCCTTTTTCTGTTCCTCTTATAAGCTTCCCTCTATCCAAGGGAGGTAACAGTCTTCTGCCAGTGGCTCACTGTGATCTGACAGGCTTGATCAGCTGGATCCCCTTGCAAGTCACAGTTGTTTTCGCATGGTTACATTTTGTGACCATCTCGTTCTTACCTGGTCATGTCTGTTTTCCACAAGCACCTTGTTTCCAAGAGCTGCAGATTTTTGCCAAAGGCCTTCTTTGAGAATCAGGGCTGATGTTACAAATATCATGACCAAAACCATGGAAGGCACGATGAAATGTTGGATGGAAAATATGATCTCAAAAAGCTCGAGTGTTTTGTGTCCCGTAAGAGTTCACACCAGCTTCAGACTGTTCAAACTGATTTGCACACCAGCTGTATTTCTCATGGTCTGTTTGGGAGCATTTTGTTGCCCCACAAGGTGCAAGCTCTTTGTATCTTGGACATCAGTCTGCCAGTGAATATCAGCCTCCCCAGCACTGTGCTCTTACTGCAGGACTGTTGGGCCCTGGGACTTTATACCCCACACTCTCAAGATTCCCGAGGGGGGTGCTGAGTGATGTCAGCTCTCCCTCACTGATGATGATGTTCTGCAGTACTCGGTTGCTCACTGTTGACTGGGATCTCACCTCTTTGGAATTGCTTTTTATTAGCATTAGGCCTCTGGAAAGCCCACAGTGCATCCCAGCCTAGTTGTTTTCTGAAATCAGGCTTGCCCTCAGACACCAGCAGCAGAAGCCATCAGAAAACCTTGTAAACCTTGGAGTTGTCCGTGGTTAGCCTCAGGCACAGGATTTATTGCAGCATCTCTCTGTCTCTCCAGAAAGCAGAATAGAAATTTTCTCTTTCTACATTTTGAATCTTCCCAAGAAAAACAAAATTTGGGCTCAGGCAAGATATTTCTGAAATCCTTATAATATCTTTTGGGATTTTATCACCAGAATCAAATTCCTTACTCTCTAGGGATCTTTATAGGGATCACTGTATATCCTCTGCCTCTATCAGACTTTTCAGATCACTGCTTGCTATACTGGGTCCTGTTGTACTATCAACTTCTAGCCTTTCTTTCTTCAGCACCTTTCAAAGGTGGTCTGCCTTTTCCACTGAGATTTCACCATTGTTGATACCCTGTCTAAGCTAGGTCATAGTTCTCTGGGTTTACATCACTTCTCTGGCTTTTGGTCCACCATCCAGCTTTGACATATTTATTCACTATTTCACAAGATTATCCCTCTTTTCGGAGGGATGTATCAAGATGTATTTTTCTTTCAGTACACCAGCAGAGATATTCCTTCCCACTGATCTTCCCTTTTGATCTGAACGTGTTCCTCAGTTTAGAGACTCACAGGAATTCCTGGTGCTGTCAGAATCTTCTGTTTGCTACTTTATAGCTCTGCTGGTCCACCTCCATGAGACTGGCTGAAAACATCCTCTTTCCTTTGAGCTTCTGCTTCTGCCTGCCGTCTGTGCTTCCCAGCTGCCCTCTTTGCTCCCCAGTACCCAGAACAAATGGAACAACCCATTTTTAAAGCTCACGTAGTCTCCATTTCAGATCATACTTACCTTTCTCATCATATTTCTTTTTCTACTTCAGGCTATTCCAGAACATTAGTTCTGGCTGCACCTCTCAGCAGCTCAAGTGAAGTTGCCAAGCTGAAGCCTGGATATTGCAGGTGGCACGTTTGTGTAAGGTGAACTACTTGCTTTGGGAAGGCTCTGATGCTGCAGTTCCAACTAGTTTAACAAGACATCTGTTGTGGTTTTGTGGATATAATAGAGAATTTGAGGGTGTTTCTAGGTCTTGTGATTGGAGCTGAACTTCATAGTGTGTATCTGGAGCATAGGGGATCCTGCAAATGCTACCATTTATGTGTCACATAGATTTCCAGTGCTGTACCTGAATTTGTCTAACTTTCAAATTTTCTAGCAGTCATTGCACCTCTGAAAATGTTAGCAGCTGCTTACCTGTAGCTGGAGATGAAGCACATCTTTTCTCAGTAATTTTCTCTTAGAGCCACAAGTGCTACTCACTAATAAGTGAGGAGAACTGAAACAGATGCCAGAAAATTAAAATCAATTGATTTTATGCATAACATTAACAAGGCATTTTATCTTGGTGACAAACAGTGCTATCTTAAGTAAGCATTCATTTGACCTGGTGGCTTTGATATCAGTTGCTATTAATATCCATATGGCACTCATTAACAAGCCCGCAGTTTTCAGGAATTTAAATGGATAGTAGATAAAAGTAGATGTGAAAATAAACTAACCTTTAAGTGATATTTTTGTAGGGAAAAAGGAAAAAAAGAAGTATAGTATAGTGTGTGGATGTGTACATCTATAGAAAATATATGTATAGTATAGTGTAGTTCAGCATAATACAGGACATTAATAATGACAGGCATTCAAGGAGTAGTGTCTTATAAATAGAAAATAGATATTAATTATGAAGAATTTCTAAAATTAGAATTGGTCTAAAACAAATAAAGGTTGTGGAAGTCATGTTGAGTGGTCATAGGAACAAATCAAACAATAAATGGCTGGCCAGCATAAATGCATAATTAATGCTGTGTGCCAAAGGGAACTGTACCAAAGCAGCTTTCATGTTCCTAGAAAATTGAAGGAAGCTCTCTAAAAGGAACTGATTTGCAATACAGAGCTGATGAAATAACATTTACAAATGTTTCTACTGGGTTTGAAGGTTAAAGATACTTATCAATTTCCCTGGATTACAAAGTAAGAATTGAAATTATTTCAGTGCCTTTCCCCCATTTCACCAGCTGTGCCCCTAACCTGACACAAGCCCATAAGCTCTCTTTGAACTTCTTCCTCTCAAAGGTACTGGAAAACTCATTTGATAAGTCCATATATCAGATTTACAGCTGTATCATAAGCCTGAGTCAGAATTTATTTACATAACAGGACAGTTCTTTCTTCTTGCAATATCTTTAGTTTAGCCTATAACCACAGTAAACTTCAATAACTTTTGTTATTGAAGTTTGTCAGGTAAATCTGCAGATCAACAAGTTTCTTCCTTTTCATTCTGTAGCTTATTATTGTGATGGTACTGGTTGAGCAAGGAAAGGTTTAATTATTGATGCTGTGATCAAATCTGACGGTGGCAGGAAAAGCCAGAGCTGTATTCCTGTTCTTTGTGGCATTCTATATGAAAGTAGCTCAGTTATCAGATGAGGAATCTGCATTAGAGCTTGCTGCAAGTAAACAGAATCATTGAGTTTTGTTTTGGTTGATTGGTTGGGGGTTTTTTTGAGGGAATAGCACTGGGGTGGTCAAGATCTAATTATTGATTCACAACCAAATCCTTTTTAATGTATTAACAGTTGGTCTATGCAGTACCTGAAATTAAGCACAGCTGTTCAAACTTTTATTTAACAAATGGTAGAACAATATTTCATAAAAAGAAATGTGATTGACCTGGCAGCTATTAGTGTTGATAGCATGGTCCTTTCAAAGTAGATTCCAGAGTTTGAAACAGAAAAAGATTCAATGTTCTTGCAACCAGATTTGATCCAACTCCATCAAAAGCTGACATTTTTGAAATTCTGTTTATTCCAATTCCCACCCTGTAGCCAGTATTACACTAAAATGGCCATACTAGGGCTCCCTGAGAGCACAACATGAGTGGTCATTGACATTGGTGGCCTGAGATTTCTCCTCTGAGGTTTCTCACCAGACAATAGCTCTTGAAAAAACTCCCTGTTATGATATGAAATATTAAACATCAGAGAGGCAGGATTGCTGACAGCACTGTAATATTCAAGACATCTGTCTGATTCATAAATATGTTATATTTGGCTTCCCAAAAGCAATGGAATGTCAGCTCATACAAGAATTGATTTAGATTGGGGAAGTTCAGCCCAGTTTTAATTCCAGGGCATCATTGTTTACATCACTCAGCGACAAAAACATGCTCTCTTATCACTTCTTTGCTTTGAAGAAGCTGCACATGTTGGTTCTTCTTTGCAGAGTACATCTCCAGGGGCATACAAACTGAACCCTGAAGAGTCTGATCAAGTGATTTTTTTGTTCTTTGTGTTTAGATGATATTAATGCTCAGGGTGTTTCTGTGCTCTCTGCCTCACAGGTCCTCATGTTTCTGTAGTGCTCCTGTATGTACATTAGTTACAGTGAAAGTTTGAGACAGTTGAAAAATATCTGTATCTCTTTCCATACCTTAATCTGACAGGTGTTCCTGCCTTGCTTCATTTGAAAGAAACAGCAGAAGCCTAAGACAAATTAGTGTCTATTTAACTCATTACTGAGTGTTCTGGGCTTCCTTGCAGAAACACCTGTGTAATAAATCCTTTCTGGACCTCATCTTTTGCAAGAGACACCCTATTTTCCTCTTCAGTGACCGTCATCATCTCTTTGTGTTGCATCTCATCATGCAACTGTCTCAAAGTAACAAAAAAATATTTCCATAGGCCTGCTGGCTGGGTAGTTTGAGTGCTTGTAGGATATTTTATAGTCAGGGCTACTTACTTGGAAAGTGACTGATTCTAGACAAACTTAGGTATGTTTTCATTTTAAAGGACATAGTAAACAATTCTAGAGCTCATAGAATAGATGTCCAAAGGTAGTGAGAGGGCAGAGTGTAAATACTTTAAAAAACAAAATTAAGGAAATGAAAAATTGCTGGGTCGTTACAGGTCAGAATATTTCAAAAATAAGCTCTTTTACAATATTGACATTTGAGTTGGTTGGGTTTTATCCTATTTTTCTGTGAACAGTGGGAAAAAGGAATAAGATGAAGTGGAAAGGACAATTCCTATATTCTAGTGTGAAGACTTGGGCTCTTAATAGTGCTTTTATGCCAAGCTAACAGTTCCACCATGAGGAAGAATACACAGAAACTACCTTTTAACAGAGAAATGGAGGCCTTTAATCTGGGGGTTTGTTGTCATCGCAGAGAAGGTTTTCTAAAAGTTCTCTCTAGTTGAGGTGGAAGAATTTTAAAATTACCACAAAGTGGATCTCTCATCCTTCAGTCTGTTTTAGGAGGCACTTTGAGAAAGGGAAGTACTCTGGGAGATTTGTTACCTTAAATTTTAGGAGGTAACCTGAGAAAATCCATCTAATTACTGAAGTTGGGGGTAAGCTTGTACAGCTAATTTGTAGCCAGTTTAAATACCCCCAGGTGGAACAATGCTCTGGTTCAGGAAGGAGGCTGGTTGACAGTCCCGTTTTAGTAATCCTTCACTAGCTGTGTAGTCACATTTCTTGCAATGACTTACCTCCTGCAGCTGGAAGTAGCTTATCTTCCCCAGCAGTTTGTTGTTTAATGAGATATAAATATAACTTTCTGAAATGCTTTCATTGTGATAAAATTCTTTTAAATCGCCTGATTTTTCATGATGTTTTACATTCGGTTTGTGTGTCCTGTAGAGCACTGGGGATGAATCAATGTCATGTGATAAGAAAGACTGATGTTATCACTACTCCTGCCTGGACTACTGCAGAATCTGCACAGTGAGAGTTTCGGGAAGATAAAAAGCCCAGTTTCATGGTTAAGGCGGTAGGAGCTGCCCTAGAGAAATGGAGTCTCACTATATATCATATCAACCCATGCCACAGCATTCCTGTTAAATCTATAAAAGCAGTCTGAGCTGTGCCTTTTAGATTTTCTTCGCTGCATGTTATTGACTCCCCAGGTGACAACATTTGCATTCAGGGTTGTATTTTCAGGAAGCCCCAAGCAGAGAACGGAGCAGCTGGACAGTACAGCCCAGATACAGGGGTCATTAATGAGCTGGGTGATGAGACAGAAAGCCCCCTTGGCAAGCTTGCAGAAGGTACAGAGCTGGGAGGACTGGGTGTGCTGCCATCCTGGGGCATCACAACATGGTGGGGAAACGCGTCAACAGAAACCTCGTAACGTTTCACTAAAGTAAATGTATTTACAAACAAGTGAAGACTTGTGAAGCTGAAAAATACATCAATAAAGGAAAGTATGGAAAACGCTGTCAGTAGTGGGCAAGCTGCTGCCATTTCTTTTGGAAGGGAAATTTACTGCCACCCTGCTGATCCCTTGAGACCTGTCTGAAAGTTGCACTGTAGTTTGTGTCCTTGCTTTTGATTTCCCACGTTTTAGATCACATCTTAGCATTCAATACCTGCAGGCTTTTTGTCCTATCTTTTCAGGTGCAGGTATGAACAATGGTGCTCATTTGCTTCATTTTTACCTTTCACTAGTTATTATTTTGTCAACACGGACCGGAAAGTTTCCCTTTTCAGATTTCCAATACCAATGGCAAAAATCACACATGAAATGCTGGAGAAGAATTTGTAGTGATAAAAAGAGCCTGTTGTAGTTCCCCTCTCCCATAAGACTCTTGAAATCAATAATTGGGTCATCCAGAAGAGACAGACCACAGAGGGGTTGCAAGGATTTCTTTCACTGAGTAGTTTTAAAGAACTAATCAAAAAGAATTTCTTGGATATGAGCTCTTTCTAGATTGTTGTCATCTAGAAATAAAATATTAGTGAATCAGCAAGAAAAAAATCTACATAATCTAAAATCTTTACAGTGTCTTTCAGATGTGTTCCTGGGCAAATAGTCCTACTATGCTGGAGGAAAATTAATAGAAAATGGCCTATTAGTGTCTTTATTTATAGTTCAAGACTCAACAACTCAGTGATTTATGTTTTCAATTTAATCACACCAACTGATATAAAAAATAACTGGAAATGCAGGTATGACCTTGCTCAAGCAGACTATGTAAAATTCAACGTAGCAAAGCTCGCTTATTGAAAACTGTGCAGTAATAGAATGTTTTTTGCATTGTGCAGCTTGCCAGCTATGTCAATACGAGATAATGGTTTGGGCAAATTACACGGCTAAAGAATTAGAAATGTAACTGGAAAAAGGAAACATAATATTGGGTTTGTGGCAAGAACTCGTTTTATATGATGCAACTAATTTGTAGTTTGATCTTTAAAGCAGAACACAAAAAGAGTACTGAAGCACTTGAAATACAAAGTCTGTTAGAGAAAAAAGGAAGTGTGAAGACAAAGGAATAGTCTGACTGCAGCCTAGACAAGGGCAAAGGAACTCTTAGTGGAAATAGATAAACCTTGTATTCTTAGCAAAATAATTTGGTTATTTGAAATAAGAAGCTGATGGAGTTCACAGTGAGGAGAACAAGAAGTAATTTAAGAATACAAAGTTCAGGTTTAGAAATTTCATGTAATTGACTGTAATATTTATCTTGGTTTAAATCTTCCTTTATACATTCAGGCAAGAGAGGAAAGTTACTGAACTAGTGGAAGGACAGAAATCCAGCTTAGGAAATACAGTTCCTTATCAAAGAGCTTTCTAGACTCCATGTGCTTATGCTGGAAAGAGGAACAAAGGACTGTGAGCGATTTTGTGCAGTCACACAGGCCAGGAGGGTGGGCCCAGAAAATCCCTCCTTGGAACAAACTGTCTCGGGTGGAACATGGGCATGGCCTTGTGTAGGGAGATGAGACTTTGTTCTGCCTGTACCCTTCACCACGTCAGCGTCAATCAACTCTGAGCTGGAATTCATGCAAGTGCCTGCTTTAGGTTCAGCCTGACGATAACCAAGGCTCAGAGCAGGCTTACAGACCAGGCGGCTGGTTCTGGTTTGAAAAACACTGCATGGACAAACCCCTGCACTGCAAGGATGTCACGTTCCATTGGGATTGCCTTTGTTTCTCCTTTTCCATCCACACGTAACATCCAAAACTCTTAAGCAGAATAGCTTAGAGGAGTGTTGTAGCTCATCCTGGTGATTGTGAGGACTGAGGAAGTAGGTGGGGAGCAGTTTCTGATACACTATTCTGTTGAATTATATTCTCTGTCAGTAAAAGTGTAGCTGCTTTTTAGGTCCAGTTTTTAGGACTAGAATCAAAGATTCATAGAATCAACCAGGTTGGAAGGGACCTCCGAGATCATCAAGTCCAACCCTTGATCCAACCCCGCTGCGGTTGCCAGACCATGGCACTGATGCCACATCCAGTCTTGTCTTAAAAACCTCCAGGGACAGAGAATCCACCACTTCCCTGGGCAGCCCATTCCAATGGCTGATCATGCTCTCTGTAAAGAAATTCTTTCTAATATCTAACCTAAACCTCCCCTGGCGCAGCTGAAGACCCAGCCCTCTTGTCTTGCTGATAGTTGCCTGGGAGAAGAGACCAACCCCCACCTGTCTACAACCTCCTGTCAGGCAGTTGTAGAGAGTGATGAGGTCTCCCCTGAGCCTCCTCTTCTCCAGGCTGAACAGCCCCAGCTCCCTCAGCCTCTCCTCACAGGACTTGTGCTCCAGTCCCTTCCCCAGCCTCGTTGCTCTCCTCTGGACCTGCTCCAGGACCTCAATATCCTTCCTGAACTGAGGGGCCCAGAACTGGACACAGTTTTTGTGAGACCTTTGCCTCTTGGTGAAAGGACTCCTGGTGGGAAATGAAGCATTTTCCATTAAGTAATAGAGTAAAATCTGTTCAGTACTGGAACATGTGAGGTGTATAGACAAATCAAAATAACTAACTGAAAGGAAATCCTCTGAATAAATGAATGTTTCCACTGATGTTGTGTACTATATTAGAAAATGACCTTAGGGATCAAAGAAAACTCTGTTGAAATGGTTTGAGGTATTTCTTGCTAACAGCACTGATTTTTTTTGTCAATCTTCTCATTTACACCTCCGTGTTGAAAGAAGAGGGCCTAACCCCTTCAGTGCAAGCATCTTTCATACAATTTAGATGTGTTTTTTCCAAGGGATAGTTTCTCTCCTAGTACAGCTTCTCATAAAATTATAAATTCATTAATTTGTTATAATACCCTAGCAGCTTGGCACAAGTGCAAGAGGGTGTGATTATTTCTGAGTTATTAAGGGAAGGTTCATTTAGATGCAGAAGTTCACATTGCTTCATTGAAAGACTCTAAAACAATTGTTGAAATAGGTTTTTGGTCTATTAGACTCCTCACTAATCTTTTGGGGAAACTCATTAACATTCTTGATGATAAAAGGCATAAGGATAGCTTTCATCAAGTGAAATCGTTACTGGTGCACATCATGCATGAGATGCATTATAAGTTGTGTTTATGATGTGAGAAACCTTATAATAGCATCTGATGCGCTGCATAAATCACTGCATTCCTGGGACATGATAAATGCAGAGAAATTTAATTCTGGGGCAGTTCTCAAACAAAATATATCACCAAATAGTATAAAAAATCCCTCCTCATACCATTCTTTGGCCTTCAGCATATAAAGCACAGGAGATGCACTTCCTCTCCTTTCCCTATACTGCACAGCTGTAAGTACAGGGTGTGAGTGAAGAGCACCAATGCTGAAATGTTTTGGCCTGTGTCCTCTGAGTGAGGTAGAAATAGTTGATCACATGTCAGAAGCAAGCTTTGGGCTATGATTAATCCCACATGTTGAGAATTATCTTCCAAGAAATCGTTTGAGAGGGGACATGAGCCTTTTTTGAAAGAAAATGAGACCACTTGCCAGAGGAGTATTTTCAACATCCTGTTTGTTTAATAGATACCTGGTGAGAGAACTCAGCTGAATATGTTTGAAAGAGTTATTATTCAGCAAATGAAACCCTTTCAGAGGACTGTTATCCCGGTTTGAAATCTGGTAATGTATCTTGGAAAGATGAAAAACACTTGGGAGTGTTGAAAGTGTCAGGGAATATAGGACATCACAAACTTCTGTTCATTGAGTTTTTCTATAATTGCTCTATTTTACTTGTGCTTTTATAATAAGCTGACAATTTTATCAGACTTTTGCTTGTCAGTATTTATTTTGAATTAAAATGCTCAGGAAAACCCTCTAGTAGTAGAGTTCTCCTTTTTTTTTAATGCAGGCAAGTATGCCTACAAATCCAGGGTGTGCTCTCATGGTCTTTATTTACAGTTCCTATATATCTAATGAGTAGTCCATGTGCAAACTCAGCTGTGAAATGTCTGTAGAAGACTTAGGACAATATCTATGCAAGCTGAAGAGAAATATTTTAATAGATTTATTGAAATATAGGAGTTTGATAAAACAGTGCAATGTGCTGCACTCCTCTGCTTGGGCAGAAGTACTCTGTGTGTTTGTTCAAGGACTTGCAATTGGTTAAACCTCTTTCATCTCAAAGATAAAACTGTTAATAAGTTTTATTAGCAGCATCCCCTGAAATTGGATGTTCAATCCAACATTCTCATCTGATCTTGCGTGTTCTTTGATACAGAGAGGTTGTGTTACATTGGGGATTTACACTGCCAAGATTTAGAAAGCAAGAGGCAACATATAAATGGAAAAGCTCTGCTGCTGAACTAAATAGGGAAGGCATGCTTTCTATGTTTGAGTCTAAAGGGAATTTGTGCCTTGAATATGGATTTCCCCTATGTTGGGAAGTTTCTTCTTTGTTTTTTTTTCATATGAAGAATAATTTTGGTGACAATCCATAATACTGTTGTGAAGAATGATCAAATGAAAGCACGGAATTAGGTTGTATTACCTGTTTGGGGATGATTTTACAAACAGGCACAAAGGACTTCATCCCTGCTGAAAAGGCCACAGAGCAAGTAGGTGCAAAGAAGCCTGAGCAAAGTTTCCAATTATTTCAGTAGTTCTAAAGCTTTTTCTCATGGGCAAAGCTTGCAGAGTGATTTGTTTGAAAGTACTTGTTATGCTTACAGATTGTACTCCTCTGATTTATGCACTTTTAACCTACTTCTTCCTCAAGACTGGGATAGCTTTGTTCACTGTTCCATTCAGTGAAGGGGACAAGGTGTTTCTTAATTGCTTGTGATGCAATCAACAGATGTCTTTTGCTTATGTCACGGGTAAAACTAAAGAAATAAAAGTTCACCATTTTCTCAGTGTGGCTATTGCCAAAATGGTTCTGAGCATGTTTTATAAATGGTGTTGGTTTGATCTTTTTAAAATTACTTTACAACAATTCTTTTTTTCTTTGTCCACTATTTCTAGCCCACCAGGGTGTGTTTGAAACCAGTATGTAAATAAGGTGCAGTGGTTAATAATGGAACTTATGCAACTTTTAGTACTGATAGTATAAAGTTTGCACAGGGGAAACAAAGCAGATGTTGCCTTCCTTTTTAGCAATAGCAAGGTCAAAACTGCACTATAGCCTTTGAACTCTTGAAGTCAGTCAGACTGTTTATGCTTTTACATACCCAAAATAAAAAAGAGGCAAGGAGCAGGGAAATGCAAAATGACCTCCATTCTCAGTACAACACAAATGTAACTTAGTCTCCTTCTGTAACTATTTCAAAAATATTTAATTTATGTCAAAACAAAGCCAAGTAGTTTTGGTTCAGCATTTTACTTTGTTAAATGGAAAAGGACAGATGATGAAATACCATATCTGAGAATATGAGACTCTTCCACGTACCTCGTTTTGAGAACTCTTATCACTTTTACCCTTCTTTAGTGCACGTTTGCTATATCAGCTCTTTTCTTATTGCTGATTTTCCATTTATCATGTTGCTCTGAAAGCTCCCCAGCTTTGTATCTCTCCATAGTTTGAAACAGAAGGAAACATGCTAAATTGAAGGACAATTACAGGTATTGCAGTTCGGAAATATGAGAGTATTGCCCTAATTTCAAGCTCTTTGGTCTCTCTTATGAACATTAACTTTCAGAAACATTTTAATAGCCAAGGGGTCCACATCTTTTGATCTCAAATTCATAGAGCTCCATTTTTTACAAGAATGGCAAGCAGAACAAGGAAGGCTGTAAATGAAGATATGACTTACAGAAGGTGAAATGCAAGTTCCAATCTATACATAAAATAGAGCAAATTGATATGAACCTTAAAAGAAATTATATATATATTAGTAACAACAGCTGCACTATTAAAATTAATTTGCAAAACTGAAAAGATTGGTCTCTGCTTCATATTGATCACTGGATGCATTCCGTTACAATGTGCAAAACTAGGAAGATTTATGCTCATCAGTGTAATAAGGTAAAGCCTTAACATCTGAGTGCAGTGAATAAATGCTTTAATTAAAATGAATAAGAAGCAAGTCTTCTTTTGGTATGTTGCATATTTTATATTGCCAGAGTTTTAGATGTTCTTAAGATACTCAGATATTTGTTCAAAGAATGACAGTCCATATCCAAAGAGCATATTTGACTGAGAAGGGGAGAAAAATAATGCTTTTGTTGTGTAATGTCACTGGTGAGATGTATGTCCTAGTTCTGACAGAAGTGCTACATTTCAGAACCCTGTAGCATTAAATGGGTTTTTTTAATTTAAAATTTACACTAGCAGCAAGAACAAGAAAGAGATTTTGAAACAAAGAACCCAAATGCAAATCAAAGCAAAATCTGCATTATTGGAAATAAAGAAATTGTCTTTTATTAGTGTTGAATTCAATTGAATTTATATAGATATTGTTTTACCTGATTGGAAAGTATGACCTCAGAAGAGGCTGAGAGCTGAAAGCAAAGTAGGAGCAAGCAGTGGCTGGAAGCAATGGGTACAGAAAGGGCTAAACCCTGGAGCTGAGCAATGAGAAGGCTGTTAGATGGCGCTGTCTTTTCTCAGGGCATCTGAGAAAATCTTCTCTCATCTGAAAAAGAAAGATTCAGAGGTAATACTTAAGAAGTCTGAGTTAAGAAAGGCCACAAAAAAAAAAAAAAAAAAAAGAAAAAAACACAGAAGCTGTAGCAGCACAGCCCGAAGGCTGGTCTTGTAGTTTCTGGAAGATTACCATTTATGTGAGGTAATTTTTTTTCTTTCATCCTTTTTCTTGCTGCTCTGTATCTTTTTGGGGAATAAATAATTCTGTGCTGATTTTCAGCCCTAGTGATCCAGCGTTGTGATAGGATCCTTGGGAAAAGCTCTGGTAAAATCAAAAGCCCCAGTGTTAACCCCTGAAGGTTCAGGGATGCAGAGTCCTTGTTGAAGGGCAGTGACAGCAAATAGTTACAGGCAAAGAGAGAAAAAGAGAGAAAAGACACATGTGTTGGCAAAAGGTTGTTTCTAAGAGAAGAAGATGTATAGAGGACTGGTAGTGGACCATCAGAAAGCACAGCTGTAGATTTGATGGTCTGTATCACAGCCTGTGCCAGCAATGGCGGCATTGCCTGGCTGGGAGACGGACAGTCAAACCCAGGAATTTTATAGGTTACTACAGGATAGGAAAATGCAGAAGAGTACAGAATATGTCCTTTAATATAAATTATGTAAGAGTACTTAGGTTTTCTCTGGAATATATGACAATGAAATGTGATATATGATGTGACTGTGTTCCAGGAAGGACCTTATGCCTTTAGAGCTGTGTGATACAACAGCCATTTTGGTTTCTGAATTTCTGAGGTCTTAATAAGACATAAATATGTTGTGCCACATCCCGACGATCTTGCCTTTGTTCTCCTTTTAAGCTAAAAGAAATCACTGTAGACTGAAGATGATTTCTCTTTGCTTATGGCAATCACAGCTTGAAGAGAAACTTCTTAATACTCTTGTTGTTAACATTTCTGTACACTGTATGAGTGGGGAAAAGAATATGTACAGAAAAAAAACAACTATAACCTTTTTTTTTTTTATTTTATTTTTGAGTGCTTAAGCCACTATTAGTTGGCTAAGACTTGTCTGGCAAGTATGAGTGGAGTCACAGAGAGCAGTCATCTATCTTTCTCTTGGACTGGATTGTGAGTCTTGTTGGCTGGAGTAAGGTCCCTTTATCCTGATATTAGCTTTTTCTTAACCTGTTAGATTAGGAAGATGAAGCCTTGTTAAAGCCAGACACTTCCACTTGGATGCATTTCAGCTGAGCTCTGATAGGCATTTAGAAAAATCCAGGTTCGATTAAAAAAAGCAGCTTTAAACTTTTGAATAGGTCTCCATATGATGAGCAGCGACACTGTACATTTCTATCTTTCAAAACTCCAGTGGGAACACAGTCATTTTGACTTTACATCTGTCTTGACATGGGTATCTCCCAGTTTTGCCAGGGGAAGTGTATTTATTTAATGATTGATACCATGGTTTCCTCATGTGTTACCTGCCTGAGGCTGACATGGTGTTCTTCCTGGGCAGAGGCCCACATGCTCAGGTTTGTAGGACTGCTCTCTGGAGTCTCTTGACCTAGTGCCTGAAAATTGATTTACCCTGTGGCATTAGCTGCCTCTCATGGCATGTCAGCTTTGCCTTAAAAAGCAGGAAGGATCAGACCAGGAGCAGTAGCAGTAGTAAAAGCACTGTCTATTACTCTTATCAAGGGTCAATAGGAAGAGGATCAAGACAGGATCCTGGAACTTGCTTAATGTAAGGTACTGTTTAAAGCTGCTACTCATAAAATTTCCATTAACTTTGCAAATGGAACAAGCTAGTCCGAACCTTCAGTGATTTAATGTAGATCTCTCTTGAGATCTGTTGAAGAACTTGTGAAATATCAAGTACTTGCTGAAACAGCAAACAAAAATGCCTGTGAGGTTTGAGCAGTCACCCAGGAGCAGGACCCATGCAGTTCAGGCTGGCTTTGTGTCAGGATATTTTCATGTTTTCACCATGGATAGGAGGCAGCCCCTCTCTGACAGCTTAGAGCTGGCAAATCCCTGGCCCATGGCAGAGCATTGATCTTTGTGAGACCTAACTTAGGTTCTAAGTGGACAATTTTCCATATGCAGTGCTCGCTATTTTACAAAGCTGGTCCGGTGGCCTAAGTAGTATCTTAACTTGTCCCTGAGCACAATGTTACTGTCATGCTAAAATGTGTCAGGCAAGTAGGTTTAATTTTTTATGTCCATGCATCTTGGCTGTTCAAAAAAATATCAATTTTAACTGTTCCCTTTAGTCATTCTTTAGTTTTCAACATTGCCCTTCCTCCTGAAAGAGCAGTCAGCTAAGCCTAACTGCTTTGGCTGTGCTGTGTCTCAGAGAAGACACATGGCCAGCTCTTACAGCTCACTTAGCACAGGAGACCTTTTAGCAGCACAGTGCCCCTGCCACGAAGGTGTTCTAGGTCTTATTGCTCACTGGGCAATGAACAGGTTGAGGAAGAGGGAAAAATCCCCATTTGTGTTCAGCAGTGGCTGACGGCTTCCTCAGACATGAGATCACACGTGCTTTGTAAGCATGAGTGCAACCACTGAAATGTATAATCCATTTCTAATCTCTTACTCTTCTCCTGCAATGAATTGTCCTGCTTAATTTTATGTTGTATTAAAATATCCAGTTAATCAGTTTTTGACGTCTCTAAATGCAGCCTTGTGATTTCATTAACTGTCTCTTCTTCTCTGTGTTGCAAGAGAGCACTTGATTTACCCTGCCTATACACTCCATTGCTTTGGGTTCTTCTGGCATGTCCCAAATTAGTTAATCACTAAGGTGAACTGCATCAGTCTATTTAGTTTTTACTCACAGAAGACTCTCTGTTTCCCTAACAATGCTCATTGTATTCCTCTTAGACTCTTGCTGTCTCTGCTCTTACGGCTTTGGAAGAATACTTGTGGGTTTATAGCATCATTATAGTTATCTCTGTGTTCTGTTCCAGTCTCTGGCATTTGTCTGTGTTCTGGATAGCTTTGCACATGCATCATTGTTTTGTAAGATTCTGTTACATCAATAGAGCACTGCAAGTCAAGTTTTGCAGGGCAGTGGGTGTAGATTTGAAAGCAGTCACAACATTGGTGGTTGACTATATTTAGTTGCTGGTTTAGTCTCATGTTTCCACAGTCACTTCACACATTACTTCATTGACTGGAATGGAAACTGAACTGAGCCTTTTAGTGGAATTATTAGTAAGGATAAAGTAGTTCACCCAAGCAACCTTGTCAAATTCAAATTGCCTTGATTTATGATTAATAATCTAGGCTCAGTCATTTAGATGGATGTTTAAAAAAAAGTTGGAGGTATTGACAAAGTTTTGAAAAACAGTTCTTTACACTGCTGAAAGAGACTTCTGGAAATAATATAACAGTAAATGGTTTAAAAATATGTGTGTTTTTTAAATTATTGAGTAAATAATAACTATAGGATCAGTAGAAATTGCAGAAAGGTACTCTGTATTTCTTTTGTCTTTTGTGAAGTGAGGGCCAAAATACTATTGTTATTTAAAGATTCACAGATTTTAGAAAGCATCAACCAGATAATAATATTTGTTGATATTATTTATATTATTTTAAATTTTTCTAAATTCTGAATATACTGCAATTATGATAGTCCTGTGCCAGTATGGTAAAAGACATGAAACAAGCATGGTGAAATCTTAGTCTAAAAAAAAAAAGTTAAAGTATGAACATCTCTCCCATTGTGTTGAGGAGAATTGGGGAAGGCAGTATTTTGTCATAATACGTAAATAAAAATGCAGTATGCAAAATTCCTGCTTTTTGTTACCTATTTTTGTCCTTCCCTGTCACATACATGCACTGTTTTTCAGATAAACATTCCTTTTTTTTTTTTTTTTTTCAGTTATTAGTGCTAAGTCTTGTTTTTCTCTTACAGTTTTTTTGCACCATGTTCTGTACCATTTCATCAGCTGCATCTCTTGGGCAAAGAATGAATATGTTCCTGTACCCCCTATAAGATGTCCTCAAGCAGCAGAAAGGTTCATATATCCCATATGGAGCTTTGTGGCTTCAGGTGAGAAAGAATTTATTGAAGCAGATGAATTTTGCAAGTGAACTGATTTTATGCAAATGTACCAATGAAAGTTGGTGATTCAAATGTCTGTGGGCTAAATTATAGAAAAAGTGTTTCTTGGTTAAAAATTCTTCATGAAGAACTTTAAAATACATTATGAAACAAGAACTGGTAAAATAAATCTCAAACTACTGTAAAGCAGTTTGAAATATAACACTATTTTTTTCCTTACTATTACTGTTTCCAATTTTACTTATTTATTGATTTTTGTTATTAATTTTTTTTTGGTCTTCAGGTCAATTGTTTTTAGTATCCCTCTCTATAGCTTTTGCACCAGTTAACCTAAGGTGTTTTATTTAAAATATCCTAAAATGCATAGGGTATTGCCATGTTTAATTACAAGGAGTTTTCACTGGATTGGCAGTAGATGTGGTGTTTTGACTGCTCTGGCAGAGAGATTACTTTTCCAGTTCCCTCTTCTGGTCAGATGATTCAGAGTGGAAGTTACTAATAAGGTGAGATTAACATATTGCTGTAACAACTTATGTGGACTCCCTATGGAATAAAGCCTTGTTTTACGCAGTGAATATAAAAATATTGAAATATATCTGTCTATTCTTCAAAAAAGAAAGAATTTAAAATTAATACAGCCCAGCCAATGTGCCTGTACACTCTTTTTAACAACTTACCTCTAAAAGAAAAGTTACTTGGCTAATGAGATGCAGTAATAATTCCTGATCTCTCTTGTTTGTTTTGGGGCTTTTTCATTTTGTTTTTCTTTTAATTTTTTAAGCATGGAACTTCATCTCTTGCATATTGCACTGGTGTTTTCCACAGTGGTTTTTAAAATTAGGTTACATCTTCAGCTGATTATATTGCAAAGTTTATTTTTAGATTAGTTTTTTTATCACTGCTGGAGAATTATACAAAAAAAATTAGAACGTTGAGATTTTTTTTTCTTTGTATACTGTAATACTCAGAAATAGTTTTGCACATGGGAAAGATTAAAATAGCAACAAGAAAATACTGTAGAAAAATGTGGACAGCTTTTACCTTAGGGTTTTGGTGAATCAGCATGCAGTGTGCAAATCGTGGCATTTCCAAAGTAGTTCTTGTTCTGAGCAGTCCATGTTACCCTTCTGCAGAGGTTTTGTCTTTGGGTTCCTGAGATGGGATCTGCATGTGCTCCAGTCTCTCTGTCAGTGTGTGTGTTTATGTGTCTGTGTGTGCTGATCACCTCAGCTGCACTTTGTTCTCACTGTACTTGATCTGCTCCACAGCTTTGCCCAAGGGCGGGACTTTGCCAACCAGCTGCAGAGCCGTTTCCTGCACATGTGTCGTTCAGAAGGCTCCCCAGTACTGAGGAGCTCCCAGCTGATATGTAGTTAGCAGATATTTGGCAAAAATGTACGTATTTCTAAGTGCTGTGTGTAAGCTTTCTTTGTAGGTGTGCTGGTTTAAAGGTAAACCAGCAGGGGAAATGAATCCAACTCAAAGGAGAGATTATAAGTCAGAGTAACAATTTAATAAAATAATACAATAAATACAATTATACAGACAAACAGTTGGTTTTAACCGACAAAACCCAAATGTATAACCCAGCACCCTGGGGCATGAACAGACTGGTGTTCGTTGGGCCCCTTGAGTCCAAAGTAAAAGGAGAGGGAAAAAACCTGTTGGTGAGGGTGCTGTTGCAGTCTGGTCAAGAGTGGTGGTTGCAGTCTGGTTGAGAGTGGTGGTCTGCAGTCTTCCTCTGGGTCCCACGGGTGGTTAAAAAAGTCCCAAGACTCCAAGTGACTCCATCCTCCAGTTCAGGCAGGAATGCCCAGTACCTCCCTCAGGGCAGGGAGTTCCACAATGGGTGCAAGGACAGGAGCATCCTCCTATCTCGCAGGCCTCTTAACACCCAGTTTGTAGCCTGAGGAGTCAGGCTGCTCTGGGCAGAGGGTGTAAATGGTCTATTGATAACAGGTTCTGGGAAATGGCATGGAAGGCTGTAGAATACACAGTTTTGAATTACACCCATACAGTGATGAACTGGTCCCAGCTGTTCTAACTAGGACAGTGGGGCATCATGAAACCACACGAATTTCAGGGCAAAGATTGCACAGCGGAAGTTCTTGACCAATATTCAAGAAGACACTGTGGTACAATCAAATGATAAAAACCCTGTAATTTAAGAAAAGAAGCATAAAAAGTACGTATCATATTTGTAGTTATCACACAGCAATATCCAAATATTGCAAATTTTCATCTCTAAATACTCTTCTCAGTTATAAAGCAGAAAGTATTCAAATTTATCTGATTACTTTCTCGTAAAAGTCCAATTGGAACAATTAGTTCATTTTACTATTTACTGCTGACATTACACTTTTCTAGTAACTAGTGCCCCAAAGGACAGTTTGCTGAAATCAATAGCAGTATATCCATTAACTGTGAGGTTACAGATCAGTCTCTGAAACAGTTTTAACATGATTTGTTATATATGCTCTGTCAGTCATTACAGAGTTACAAGGTTCTGCAAGATTTTGTGCCTCTACCATTTCACCCTGTCAGCACAGTAGTGAATAGTGACAACTGTCACAGTATTTCTAGATCCTCTTTAGAAAATGATTGATGTAATTTCTTAAAGGAGATATACTCTCTTAAGTAGCCATCAGTCTTTCAAAACTTATGAAATCACTGATGGAATATTAAGATTCTGAGATCATATGAGTGCTGCCAGGAAGGTTTGGAGAAGAGTACAAGAACATTACATTTTATTCTGATGGTCATGGTGGCTTCAAAGCCTTGTTCTGTGTATTTCAGTTTGATTTAACCCTGATTAGAATCCACTGGGTTATTTACTCTGAGGCATGTCATGCTTAGAGCATGGATAACACAGTAAAGCCAGCCTCAGGGTGTTTAGAAGAGCTGGACACATTAAAAATGCCAAAATTCAGTTTCATGGTGGTTTAGGATAAAAGCTTTGAAATTCTTCTGTGAAGGAGAGCAAAGCTTCAGTGCAGTCTTTGCTGCAACAAATGAAACTAAAGATAGGAGAATAAGAGTTCTGGGAAGAAATCCAGCAAGGTGTATTGTAGCTGAAAGATGCTTTTTTTACAGAAAATGAGGTTGTTAACCCCATTAAGGCGTGGAGCCACAATCCCAAAGGACTCCTAAGAAGGGGCAATCCTAGGGCTGATAACATATGTGCTCTTTCCAGGGGATAGGCTGATAACCTATAAACTCTTCCCTAAAGGCATGGAAGGAGGGAGGGGGTTTGGGGATGGCAGCTGGTGAGTTGTTAGAAATCTCTAGAGGTCAAAAAACTAATTTTTTTATTGGTACATTAGCTGCCAGGTCACTGGGAGAATCTTTTAACAATTTGATAAAGCAAAATCTCTGAGAAAAAGTAATTTCTCAATTTTACTCCTTTATTTTTATTTTTTTAATTTATTTATTTATTTATTCCTTGCCCTTACATTTGGGACTCTTCCATAGTTTCATAAAGAAGAATTCATTTTGCTTTGAGAGATAAAACCCACAGAGGGATACTCTTTTTTCCTCTCTCTGAGCGAATCTTTGTTTATGATCAATGTCTCAATTAATGATCATTAACTTCTTTTCTCATTGGACATCTCATTTAAAAAGAAGACAAAGAAAGACAAAATTCATATGTGCTATTTCATTGACAGCAAATGTCAAAAATGTAGTTAGATATTCTGAACTAGGCTTTCAGTTACAAAATTCCAGACAGAAGAGAAAAATACTGAAGCTGGAAATCTAAATACCTGATGTTGCAGCTCATTATCTATATTATAGTTCACTTACTACAAAAATTCTTGGTATCGATGTCATTATTCAAAGAATGATAGCAGTTGGGAAAAAAATTTGGGTTAAATGTCTCTCTTTGCTACAGAGCTTCTCGACTGACAGTGGCATTGCAGCACAATTTCTCATGTTGGTGGCAGACAGGTACAGGCTGTACAGGGCCACTTGTGCCTTGACAGCAAGGCAGCACCTGAGAGGTGCTGGTCAAACACATGCAGGGCTAATTGATTGCTGAGCAGCTGCACAGAGCACATTGCACCTGCCGTAATCTCTTTGTAGCCTAGTTAGTTGCTTTTCCCTCCCTCATATATCTCTGACTTCGCTGCAATTTGTCTTTGTCGTTGCAGTTCCGATAGTTTATCTTGCTGCTATGTCTTCTTTTATGAGCATTCTTCCTTTGTCACTGTCTTTCAGGGACACCATCCCGAGCCTTGCTCTGCACCACATGGGTATGTTAGACCTGAGCCAACCTCTCTACATTTCACAGAATAGTGAAAATGGATGAGTTTTTCACTCTTTAAATAAACAACCTGAGTTCTTATTAAGCATTATCTACCTCTCACTGAAGCTGTAGTGCTTGCAAATCCACTCGGTGTGTGTGTGCAGTGTGTATGTGCAGCTTTGGTGCAGGGATAACCACAGACCCCTTTGGTATGGGGGTAACCACAGACCCCTGTTTGAAGTCAGTAGCTGTTCAAAAGAGCCATGCTCATTGCTCTTGAAATGTGGCAGGATATTCTGGTTATGGTTATGCAATCTCTGCTCATGCTGTGGGAGTTGGTTTTGCAGGTTTTTGTTTACTGCCTATTTACATGCACAGATTTGGTTTTGGATTTCATACCCATACATAAATTTTAGCAAAACCAGAGCTCTTTCGCTTAGCCATCTGACTCCAGTATAAACAGACAGTGTGCAAGAGGGGATCCAAATCCTTCAGAGATTTATTGGTGGTGTTATAAACCTCAAAAATAAAAATAATGAATTACATCCCTTCAATTGAGGACCTTTCTGAAAATGTAATGATGAATGTTGAGTTCTTTATACATCTTTTTTTCTGGTTCTGTATTACAAGGTTGAAAATTAATTTCTTAATAAGATCTGATAGGTACTTTTGGGAAGATCATCCTGGATGTGTGCATGAAATCCAACCAGGCCAGCCAGGTAACTGCAAGAAGAGCAAGAAATAGTGGATTTTCTGTATGACCATTGCCTAGATATATAATTTACCTGGGAAATTGAGATCTTGATGAAATATAGTCTAGCTATTTGAGTAACCGTGCCTTACAGTATGGTTTGGATAGTGTTTTCCAAGCATCTTATTTCTTCCCTGTGGGGAATAAGCAGGCTGAAGGCCTGGAAAGAACCAGACCTTAGCAGGTTTTGGGCCAAGCAGAGTACAGAGCAACTCATCACAGGGATGAGTTGCAACCCCGAAAGCCTGCTGTGTCCCCATGGGACAACTAACAGCCAACTAAATGCTGCGGTTACAGGTTTTGCCTTGTAAGGAATACTTCCATGTTTGTGTTGGTTTTAAAAGGCTGCATCCTTTTGAATAAAGTTGTCTTAGTTCCTTCCCCTCACTGAGCCCATGCCTTTCAGTATGCCATAAATGGCGCCCCAGAGTGGGGCTTAAAAGAAACTCGCTGTTTTCTCTGGTGACGTAGCTCAGCTGAACTCAAGGAAGAAAAATGCTGAAAGGAAGTGACAAAAAAGAGCTCTCAATTACCTTTTGCTGGACCATAAAGGTAAATAGCTGAGAACAAAATGGGAACCCCTTTAACAAATAGCAAAAGGCTGGACTACTTATAGAAGCTGCTAGTCCTTTGTTGGGGATTTCTACCGAAGAACTTCATCCCCTCTTCAAGCTGCTGGAGGGAGACTCAAATTTAACATCTCCACAACAACTCACCCCTCTAGCAAAGACTGTTCTTGATGCAGTACCCAAAAAGCTAACCACTCAGACTGCTTTTCATCACAAACCAAACTTGCTTATTAACCTGTTTGTCTTTTATTCCACTTCTCAGCCCTACAGTCTTCTAGCACAGCGGATGCCACAGGACACATGCCCACTGATCATCATCGAATGGATCTTTTTGCCACATAATTCCAGGAAAACAGTCACCACAGCTGTAGAAATGACAGCCATGGTTATTCAAAGAGGAAGGTGCTAACTTTAGATGGTGCTGAACCTGGCACTATCTATTTGCCCTTTGACACCAAACAGTTAACCTTTTTGACCAACCTAGTCTTTTGTTTTTCAGTGTACCGTTGCAGATTTCACAGGACAGATGAATATTCACCTCCCAAGTCACAAAATATTGCAATTTTTTTCTTCTTTTCCTTTATGTCCCCAATTGCATTTAGCCCATGTGCCTATCCCTTCTGCCCTTACAGTATTAAAACATACAGCACATAAGGTCACACACAGTTTTACCAGAACAATCACAAGCAGACAAATTTGCAGGCTTTACAATTTGCACAAGCTCACCTTTCCCACGATTTTTATCAGCAAAATGCAAAAAGATAGTAAAGATTTTAAACATGTGTGCATGAAGTACGACTGTGGTGGCAGCCTGCATGAGTGGAGGAGTGTGTATGTGAGTTCAAGAACACTCAATGTCAATAATGCCTCAAATAAAAACACACTTATACAACAATACTACCTCAACCACACCAATGTCCCCAGAGGACAGTCTGTCAGCCGATTTTACCTGCATCTTCTATTGGAACTAACCCTCGAGGTATCTCTTCCCTAGAAATATGGCAATCAGATGTTACACACATACCAGAATTCAGCAAATACAAATTTGTTCATGTCTCTATAGACCCTTTTTCAGCTTGCATTTATGCCTTCATACATGTCGGAGAAAAAGCAAAAGGTGTTTGCCGTCGTTTCATTTTGGCATGGCCCGGGTTATATACCACACAAAACACAATCCTTCTTTCAACAATGGGGCATTCAGCATAACACGGGTATCCCACACGCCCCCACAGGTCAAGCGATGATAGAACGTGCGCATGGCACCCTTAAGGCTATGCTGCAAAAACAAAAAAGGGGGAGTGCAGAGTTAACCCCACAGGAACGTGTTGCCAAAGCCTGCTATGTATTAAATTTTTTTAATCGCTGGATGGAGGAAGGTCCTCCTATCCACCATCATTTTAACACAAATGATGTGAAACCTCAGGAAAAAGCCCAAGTTATGATTAAAAACTTGCAAACAAATCAGTGGGAAGGACCTTTTCACATAATAACATGGAGAAGAGGGTATGCTTGTGTTTCTACAGGTCCAAGACGGGTGCCTGCAAGATGGGTCAAACCAGCATTGCCACAGCCATCCACATAATTTGCAGCCCTTCTCCTGCTACGGTGTTCTGGACCTGTCTGGTTGAGAGCCAGTTGACAAATGACAAATGACAAATCCCTAAAGCACCGAGGCACAGCACGAAATCCTTTGGTGGAATAAGGGACAATCAGGATGGCTGGGTTCTTTATTTGCCTGATGCAAGGCTCAGCCTTTCTGGGGATCTCTTTAAGGGATGAGGGTTAAGTAGCTAGTTAAATATATGTTGCAGTTAGGATTGGTTTGCCTGTATATTTTTATACTATATTTATTGAAATGTTTATAATGTTTCATAGATAGAACAATCAAACAAGTGTCCTTAAGAATAAAGAAGGGGAAATTGTGGGAAATATGCAGGCTGAAGGCCTGGAAAGAACCAGACCTTAGCAGGTTTCGGGCCAAGCAGAGTACTGAGCAACTCATCATGGGGATGAGTTGCAACCATGAAAGCCTGCCGTGCCCCCATGTGACAGCCAGCAGCCAATGAGATGCTGTGGTTACAGTTTTTGCCTTATAGAGAATACTTCCATGTTTGTGTAGGTTATAAAAGGCTGCATCCTTTGAACAAAATTGTCTCAGTTCCTCTTCCCTCTGAGTCCATCCCTTCAATATGCCAGATCTCTTATGGTCAGATTTCTTGCTATTAAGAAAAGCAAATCCACAGGTGTGTTGAACTAAAAGGATAGTCAGACAGCTTCCAGGGATCCTGAGTGGATGCACAACGAAGGAAATATCAAGGGCTTAATCCAAGTCTGTGAAATTGTCAGCACTGAAACTCCTGTCCTTGAGGCTGACTAGTTGCTAATGTGAAATTCTGGCAGTGCTTCCCAGATCTGTTGAATCTGTAGAAGTTTGCAGCTACAAAAGCCTCAGAAAAATTAAAGCTTTATGTGCGGGCACGTTTGCATCCCTGTAAGCCTGTGTCTACAACGTATGTTTTATTCTGATAGCTCTCAAGTAAAAGAGCAATAAAAATTTTAAGCAGCTGCCCTTTCTGATATCTGCTACCCTGGGGCTCATTCCAATGCTCATTGAAAGTCAATGACAAAGATCCCATTACCTTTAATCATGCAGGATCAGGGCCTTATATGACATGGTCAATCCTGCTGAGCATTTGCGCAGTGAATATTCTCTTGAATAGTTATGCTTTTGACTGCACTAACTCATCTCTGCATTAGCTCTTTGTAAATATTCTGGTTCAGGCATGTCGGTAACCAGGGATGTCTGTCCATGGAAACGGGCAGAGCTGAGTAAACGTTGGAACAGGGTCTTGAAAACAGGTTTTAAATCTATGACTGTTCATACAAAAACATCTGCTCTGGAGATGCTACCTAGCAACTCAAACCCCAGAAGGGGATCATGCAATTCATGGGTTCAGTGATAACCAGAAAAGTCTGAGGTTTAAACCCCAAATACGTCCTGATAACGAACTGGTCACATGCAGGCCACAGACAGGGAATGATCTACCCATACTGTGTGAAACAAATATTTGTCAGGCTGTTTGCTTACGTGGACTGTCCCATCATTTATAAAACCAGAAAAAAAACCCCTAACTTTCTAAAACATAACATGTTTACTTCCTAACTGTGAACACATATTTTTGAGGTACAGCCTTTGTCCGTGGAGATGGCAGAATCTTGCTTTGTCTTAGTAGAGTCTACTACTCTTTACTGATTTTGATTTTGATTTTACTTCTTATAACAGCCAAGTTCATTCAGACCAAAATGCCTTGACAATTCTACATATGTCACATACATTATGTTATTTCAGGAGGGAATAGGAAAGAAAATCCTCAGCAGAATTGCTACAGAAACCCATTTTTGTTCTTGGCTTTATTGTTTTATCTCCTCTGCTTCATTGTGGCAGGAGAACTGAATGCAAATGAGAAAACCAAGGCAATCTCAGGCACCAATTCTGTGGGATTTAATTTAGGAACTGAAATTCCATCTTGAATTTTTCCTAGGCAATTTGCAAGTCAGATTATTTGAAAAATCCTGTCAGTCTAAATATTTTTTCCTAGGCAGAGCAGTGTTTCGGCTCTATCTTATCAACATTTTTTTTTTTTTGCAGAATCTGGTGATAAAAGGCCCCTTGCTTTGGGACTGTTTATGTGGATGTGACATTATCTCTTTGTGCCACTGCCTCTCTAGGTTCTAGCAAAGTGCTTTAGAAGTCCAGGGATGTTCTGTTCTTTTGATAACAGAGTTTTCTCTTGATTTTTGTCTCTTCTTTCTCTACCTTGGCAGAATCTACCGTGCAAATAGCACACAGATGAAGGGTATCTTCTGAAATCTGTGCCAATATTTTGTATCTTTTGTAATTAACTTAAGACAATAATGCTTCCTTCTCGGAGAAAATTTTTTCACCTTGCGTTGCTAACATTTTACGCTTTAATCAAAAGCAACAAAACCTTTTGTGGGGAATAATTCCATAGCTTTGAGTGTTTGATCATTTCTTCAAGGTGATTCTTTATATGAGGATGCATATGCAGCTGTTTCATTTGAAGGGCCCATTAAAATCTTTGGTCATTTTTCAGCTCTGGGACTGGATGAATTTTTATTCAGGTCTGCTGAGCTGGGAAGGCTGGGAGGAACGTGTTTGCATTTTAAGTAACTTTCACTGGTAAAGCTGATATAGCTCTGAACTTGGAAAGCATAGAAAAGACGTTATCTTAATTTTGTCTAAGTCATCTCCATCATGCAAGTTGATGGCCACTTTTCTTTGTAGCTATCCCTGTGCACTGGACACCAGTTCCTGGAGTGTGAAAAGCCAGACTTTCTCATTTGCTGTTTGAGAGTAGACCTGTTTCCATTTCCCATAGCCCTGCTCTAAATTCCCCATGCACTCATTTATTTCTCTGTTTGGACCATATCTTTTCCCTCCAGCATTAATTTGGGAACTTCTGCTTGATCCACACCCACTAGTTTTGTAATTTTGTTACAGAACCCTCAAGCCAATAATTCATGCAAACATATAACGTGCACATTGGTTTGGTTTTCATGGAGTAAAAATCATTCTCCATTAAGTGTGAGATTAGGTTTTTCAGCAGGGATGAATGAGCACTGAAGTAATTCTACCTCGAGTTGGCTGGATCCCGTGGAATCCTGGAAGAGCAGATGAGACAACCCCCTCTTGGGAGCAGTTGTTCCCGCCTTTCTGCAGAGGGATGGACTAAATGACCTCTGAGGGACAGCTCCAGACTCTGTTTATTTGATGACAACTGTGTTTTCCTTCATCAACTTGTGGGTTTGCTTGTAGGTAAAAGCAGCACACAGTGAGGTAGCACAAGCCTAGACCTTAGGGCTTTCCCTTCTGATCCAGAGCTAAGAGAGGGGATGAACTTCCTTCCCTTTTTACCCTCTCAGGATGACCTTTCCCCATGCACACCTACTGCTTGTAGTAGCTGTGCTCACAAAAGGACACCCTTTCTCCTTGCTGCTTCTGCATTTGCTTCTCCGTGGGTCACTGCCATGTGTGAGCCTGCCCAGTCCTGCCCTAAGAGTTAAAACAGTTTCCTGCTGCACCTGCCCTGCTCCTTTGCAGCCCTCAGCTGCTGAAGCTTTTAATCTACCTCAGAAGAGGGAGTGGTTTTATTCTGGATTGGTGCTTCCTGCGGCTTGTGCATTCCTCTCAGATGCTTTACACATAACCCCAGCTGAAAGGTTGCTTATTATACCTGCAAGAAAATGGTATTCTTAATACAAAGGCATTGTGAGTAGGTTGGCAAGTATCCTAAAAATACAGATGCATTATTAAAGCATTGTCTGTCTTGCTCAATCACCACATCTTGAAATGTATCCTGTGTTTTTTTTATTCTGTCTGAACCATTTTTAGGGTTAAGCTTTCTGTGATCATCACTTAGACTTTCTTTGCTCCTCCCAGACACAGTGTATTAGTGTTACTATTATTGGCATAGCAGTGGTTCACACTAAGTCAGAAAAATCTCAGCCTGGCTGCTGTAGTGATCCCCTTCTGAGCAAAAGACAACTTTAGTTTGCTTATCTAAATTAGTCTGTGTGCTTACAATATAGACCTAATCAATAGGAATCTGCATTTGTGAACAAGACTAATGAAAATGATCTGAAGGAAGGAAGTCTCTTCTGAACTGTAGTCTCTCTTAGGTTCTTCATGATGCAATACCCTCCTTTTTCAAGGCAATTTGGTACTTTTAGTGTTTAAACTAATCCATTGAGGAAAGCCAGAGCCAAAGTGTATAATATAATAAATACTGAAAGCAGTTAATTTTACTCTTTGTATCTATTCCTTCAGTGCTGCACAAAGACTCCTCCTTTGGTTTTTAAGAATTTAGGGCATGGATAAATGTCAGTGGGAGTCTGTGGAAATAATTCCATTGACTTCAATTGGATTAGAATCAGTTTCTTGTGAAATAATTGTAGGAAATCACTGTGTAAGAACTGTTGCTGAAATGCATAACTCATAGGAAAATCAGACTAAAAGGAATAAATATCAAGGCCAGTTCCTTGTCGTGAGAGACAGATAAGTCAGATACCTTCCACGAGCTAATTAAGAAACACATCTCCTTTAATACATTCATAAAATGCTTCAGACATGCAATGTTAATAAAATCAGTGTTAATTTGGGGCTTAGCTTTACTGAGTCAGGGCTTGGCAAATTTCTCTGGATTATGCAGAGCTGCTGTCCACAGAAAACCTGTCTGGTACTGCATTTGAGGTAGGAATTCACATAATAATTTGCGAGAACTTTATAGCATTATGACAAACAGAACTTAATGATAGAATATCAGATTGTTTCCAGATGCATGAGCAAATATACTTTGTTGAATCTCTGAGAAAATGGTCCCTCATATTAACAGCCCATACCTAAGTATCTGTCAAATTACTTAATGCTTAGGTATTATTAGGTAAAATTTCCCTTCTTTTCAAAGAAAAAGTAATGGATATAGATTAAAGTAGTACTTTTCCTGAAAGAAAAAAGTTATGTGAGGTGTTTGAGGGCTGGTGCAATCACTGAATTAAATCTGATTTCATTTTTTTGCTTTTCCATGTTCTGTTTTTATACAAATTACATTTATCATCAAAGAATTAAAATATCAATTATTTGTCTCAACTGACACAACAGCAAATCCTTATGTTTTATAATTCAATATATACTAGATTGATTTTTTATAATTTTTGATCTCTGATAGAAATATATACAGTATTCAGCCACTAAAAGTGTTTCTGCATCATTCTTTTTTCCTTCTGACTCCCACTGAACTTAAAAATAGACACTGTGCACTCCTTAACTGAGGAAAAGTTTGATTTCTAATAGTCAGAAAATATTTTTTTGTTTACAGCTGAACAACATTTTTCAAGGACATTGCTCAACATGTCCATATAATCAAGTTTCGAGAACCTTTAAAATATCTCCTATAATTTTTGGAGAAGAGTAAAACTCATCTAGAAGTTGTTATAGAAGATGAAATGAAGACTCATCTATAGGTTTCTTTAGCTGTATATCAACTGAGGTTGCTATACAATTAGATGAAAGCAGGTATTTATTTTCCTTTCCACCTGATTCTTGGCAGAAAGGAATCTTACGTATTGATGGTAGCATTTTGCAAAAGAATACATATTAGAATTCAAACCACTTTAGTTTAATGCACATTTTAAAAAAATATTTGTGTTTTTAATGTTTTCAAACATTCCTTAAGCAGCTTCGTTTCCATTTTGCAGGTCACATTGAAGGTGATGATCTTTCACATGAATGACAATGAATAGCTATCAGAAACATTTTGGTATATGTTTGAGGCAAGACTGGCCACAGAAATAACAAGTGTGTTTCTCGGCCAACTCTGTTTTCTCAATACAAAAAGGAGCTACTCTATTTTTGGCATAATTCCACAGTGAGGTGGCTTGGGGAAGAGCAAGTCATCAAAATTCCTGGAGAACAAGGTATCACATTTTTTTCTCTCTGCCATTCAGTGCCCTCTGGGCAGGTTCTTCCGTCTCCAATCTGGTGGAGCAAGGCCTACAGTACCTTTCCCAGCTCAGAGCAAACAGTGTCTCTATGCTCAAGCATAATTTCAGTCCAAATCTTTCTGTCCTCCGTGCTGAATCAATATAGACATTTTAAAGAGTTTCTTGCGAAGTTCCTGCTTGGAAATTGCCAGACCTTTCCGGGAGGGTTTGTTTTCTGCAGTGTCTCCAAGCAGCGCTGTGCTTGCTGAGCTCTTGCAGTGGCTCCCAGTATCACTGGCCAGATTTCCCTGGTTGCACAGCCATTAACGAGCCTTGCACAACCTTTCCCTCTCTGGATCCTAAGCAGGACATTTCAGGCACAGCTAGAGACCTGGATTATTACATCATTTAAACAAGCCAAGCAGCAAGCTCTGTCAGATTTTTGGGTGTGCAATTCAACACTGGTTTAAAACAATAAAAGCAGAGAATAGCGGGGGAGGTGGGGGGTGTTTTGTGTTGGGAGTATGGCTAAACTTTATTAAGAGGTCAGGTTTCTTCAGGCCAAGTTCAAAACTTAAAGCAAGGTCTAATCAATAATATAGCTCTGCACAGATCTGATTGATTGATTCAGCCTTTCTTGTGCTCATGAGATGGATTAATGAAATAAAAAATGTTCCCTGGAATAAGCAGTTGATGGTCCTTTAATGTAAATGGTTGTTCTCTCTTCTTGAGGCTAAGCCCCAGGATGCTTATTCATGTCATGATTTGTTATTCTGCTGCAACTATATTGTCTCATAAGACAGGCTCTCACTTCCCACATCATCCTGGTGATCATTCACTTCATCTGTTCCAACCTCAATTCCTCTCTCAAAACCCAACCAAACCAAACCAACCAAACAAAAACACCCAACAAAACCAACCAAAAAAAAGAAGACAAAAAAAAAAAGGGTGGCTTGCATGTGGAATATAAGATTGGCAAATGCAGTTTTATTTTACTATTCTGGATATTTATGTTGTTATTACTTTCCTGTTCCTTTGAATATGCTCTTTTTTAGTTTAATGTCTTGCTATATTAGGTATGTTCAGCAATGCATAAAACATTTGAGAGGTTTCTGAACATACTTTAAATTTTAATTAACTGGTCAGCTTTTCTGCCAGTGTTAGTATCTTTCTATAGAGCTAGGTAACCATCTCTGGTGACTAATTCACTAAGAAGATTTTGATTTAGGCTTTAAAATCCAGTTATTAGAAAATGGCATTTAAAATAGAAATAGGTGTTGGTGAAGTTCAATTCATTTTACCTAGTCTACATTAAAAGTGTCAACTACATGAATCAGCACATCTGCTTGATTGGGTTTCACTTCAAATGAGAGAGTAATGTTTAAAAAAAAAAAACAAACCCCTTCCTCCACTGCAGGCCATTGGTGAAGCACTAGTCATGTTAATAAGAGAGTATTCTCAGAAACAGCCCAAATTAGAAATAGATTAACTATGAAAATCGTGTAACTGAGACTAATTTTACTCCTGTTCTCCCGGGTTTCTGTCTTGAATGTGTCTTGGGAAGAGGAGGTACAACTTTTACATTTTGTTCACCTTAACTAGAGAAATATCTGATTTTTTTCCTCTAAAATTTCCTATTTGTGCCCGTGCTTGGCCTTGGTTTGCACAGGCCAAGTTCTCTGATTTGCCAGTGCTTCTCTGGCAACAGGGAACCCACGTGCCAACAGTCGTTTGTTTGCACTGCCTACACCAAAACCAATCCCAGCTGGTTGCAGCAGGTCGGTGTGGAGCCTTTGGCAGGCATGGATTCCTCCTAGAAAGATTATTAATATACTTGAAGTAAAACTCGGATTGAAATGTCTTCATGGGGTTAAAAAACCACCAGTTTCCCTCAGAAGAGTTTCTCTTCTAAACATTTGCTGAGTTCTCAGTGCATACCAAGTCTCTGCTGTTAATTACCAAGGCTGCATTTGTATATGTGCCATAGCAGAATCTGAGCTGTATTCACAAGGCCCAAAGGTCTCATCGGGGATAAAATCACTTACAAGGCATCCCTGGACTTGAAACAGTCACTTTCTGTCTTCTTGTTCCTGGCTATTCATAGAACTTGCAGACATTTTTTTCATATGCCAGGGTTATTCTTTAATAGTTTTCTCCAGTATGATACTTTTTTGCTATCTCAAGTGTCAGTTACTGATCATCGAATTCATTTCTAAAATGAATTTTAATGTCTAACAGTTCCTTCTCCTTCTATTTATACTCCAGCACAGAGGCTACAGATAGGAGACATTATCGAAATTCTTCTTTTAATGTTTGTATGTTCATAGTGTCTGTTAACATTAAGAAACTATACATGGGTTTAAAAATACATTTTACATAATCACTAAATATATTGTTTCTGGAACATTGCTAAACTTTTTCTTTTTGAAAGCAAATACCATACCCAAGAATATACAGAAGATTTTTTTTTCAAAATAAGATATAGGCAAGACAGTGTACCAGTATATACATTTATATATGCACACATGTGCTTCCTCTTGTTGGATTGTGTTCTAGAACCTTTTCAGTTTCTCCTAACTTTGTGCAAATGTGCTTGGTAGACTGGAGTTTTCCTCATTGATTGCTAATACTTCTTTTTTTGAAAGAAATTTTCAGCCAGTTTCACATACTTTTCGTATATCGGATGAAGGAAAAAAACTCTCTAGCAAAAGGAAATGACAGCTAAAAATAGGTTCAATTTAATACGCTTTCATGTTTTCAAAAAGACGTAGGAAATTTAAGGTGTTGGTTTGCCATAGTCATGAAAATACCTGTCCCAATATGGCCAAATTAGGTTTAAGAAGTGGAACTTCGTGGGTATGTAAGGGCAGACTGAAAGCTCCCAGGACTCTGCCTTGGCTGAGGATGCTCCATGCCATGCCTCTGGCGCTTGTGGCACTGTCCAGCTTGTGTGCACTGAGCCCAGGGAGCAGCAGAGCAGGCTCCTCACAGCTCCTGGGGCTGAGGACATGGCCCATGTGCCACCCCCAGGAAGGAAATTGGACTTCCCTGGTGATCACCATCCCCAGCTGCTCTCCAGTATGTCTTGGACGCTTTCAGCAGCACCCATGCTGGGAGTCAGCCTGAGTGGATTGGAAGATGGCAGGTTTGATTTGAATGTAGAACAGCCTGGAGCCAGACCAAGGACAGAAAAGGGATATTTTGGAACAACACTGGTGACACTAGAACTGAGGGGCAGGCAGGGGGGAGAAGAAACAGTGATCAATTTGGCTACTTTGAGCTAAGGATATAGGAGTGGCAGGCAAGGAAGTGGAGCTTTTTGTGTGCGAGAGGAGCTTGGGATGTGGTAAGCCCTGGGAAACGACAAAACCAGGAGCCAGTGATGTGCAGTGGGAACACACACATTGAACATGACAGTGAGAGGCAGCTTTAACTTGGTCAGTAATGTGTAAGGGCTAGAGAGGAAAGCAATCAGATTATTGCAGACATGAGCTCGGGAGAAAGACTGTGATACGGAGTTACAAAAACCCACTTGCGAGAAGGAGCCAGAGTATAAGGAATCAGGTTGGCATTTTTATTTTTATTATTTTTTAAACTCCATCTTGGGGAGTTTAAGCACTCCATCTTGGAGTGCTTGAGTTTGATGTTTTTAATATCACATTCTGAAGAACAGAAAGTCAAAATCAGTCCACGAAGGAGATGAGTAAAAACCAGCGGTAGATATTTAATGCAATAACTTGGATTCATTTGGGTAGTAGCAAAAGATAGCCAGTCAGTGCATCATAACTATTTTCCTGTTTGTGTTAGCACAGCCTTGTACTGTCACAGTTGTAATTAATGTCACCATTGAGGTGGAATTGGGGAAAGGCTGTGCCAGCCAATTAAAATGGTAATATGACTTCAGAATCTGTTTGTGATTGTATTGATTCCTTTAATGGAAAGCTTCTCTGTGACCTTTTCCAAGCACATATTGTACTTTTCACACTTTTGTAGATTAATCTTGTAAAGCACTATTTTAAATTGTCGCACAGTAGGCTTGTAGGATTTTATAAATTGCCTAAAAGATGATAAAAACTACTGTGATTTTGTTATGAAGAGCATTAGAGCACTGCTAGCAGATCACGAAAAGTGCCTCTGTACGTCTACTGGGAATCCCCCCATGGCAGAATGAAAATCACAGTAGAGCAATTAGGAAAAAGAAGATGTCTTTTATTAAGACACAGGTATTTGTTGTGGTGGAAAACTTGTCTTAAAAATGCACCATAACTATAGCTATCAAAGAAAATTTAGAGTGAGAACAATTTATGGTTCATAAACTATAAAAATGTGAATAAAAGGACCTTTCTGAGCTTTGGAAGAAAGCAAGCACTATAGTCGAGTCTGTTAAAGCATAAAACATCAGGCATGCCCTTCATTCCTCAGATACTCCATGTGAGAGATGAACCTAAAGCAAAATTCCACACTGGAGTCCAGCTCCTCTCAAGCTTTACTAGCCTGACTCTTCAGATAGAAACCAGTGAGTCAGATGTGATGGGATTTGAATTTTCTGGAGAGAGAAGAATACCTGGGGAAGAGGCTGTGTGATGAAAAAAGGCTTTTGAATCTCCAAAGAGCAGGAAATTAATGTGCTCCCAACTTTACTGTGAGATTCCTTGTAGCTCACTGGGAAAGTGTTAACTCATAGTTGACAATTGTTGATGAGCAGTTTTGTTGTGATACAAAACAGGCACTGAGACTCCTTTCACTGTCTCTGAGAGGCAGAAGAAGGCCTGGGAATGCTGCTTACCTCTGCTTATAGACATAAAAGAGAGGTAAATGCAGATGGACTGCCTATTGACTACTTGCTTATTTGAGCCAGCTCTGCCCCTTTTGCAGAAAATACAAGGAATGTAATTCCTTAAGTCTTTCTTGATGGGTGGTGGGGTTTGTCTCAAACTGCCAGGGTGGTGTGTAGGTCTCTTGGCCTTTAGGCTGCTCACACTGTTGCCCACGCTCTTTGTGTGATTCCCAGACAGGTCCTGCACGATCCTTGAGACTGAATCTTCTCTTCAGAGCTCCCTTAACAGCTGTCTTCTGAAGCAGTTTTTGCTGGAAGCTAAACACTGTGTCTCTCCTTCCTATTCCAGTGCTGATCAATCACCCCCATCCTGGATGGCCTGTGGGTAATATAAACACAAAGTGGAATTCTTTCAACTGAGGCCCGTGGGTTTATATTCCTCATTCACTGGGATATTTGCTAATTTGATTGTAAATTCTAAGCTCTCTTAACCATCATATTCTGCTCGGTCTTTCCTTTCTATTTTGATTTGTGTTGCCTTGTCTCCTTGATTATCTGCCTGTAATCAAATTTCTTTATGTGAAATACATTGATACTTATCAATTAGATAAGCTAGACCTTCCAGTTCAACTCCTCAGTGATGTTTTTATGCTTTGGGTGTTTGTTTCGTGGTGGAAGTGTTGTGTCTGCATGAAGGGGAATAAATAGACACCTTACTGGGCAGTGTGTGCTGTGAGGTTTGTTCACCCTGGTGTTCTAGTCCATCATGTACAATAATGAGCACGCTGCTGTGCATCAGCAGAAGTGGCCTGATAGCTTTGTCAACATGTGTTTCACTTGCTGGTGCAGGAAGATGTGTATGGACATACAGAAATGCAGGAATTATTTGGGTGGTGTTGGAGAGTTGTTCAGCATGGCAGGCACAGAGGCTTATCCCCACCACCCCTGCATAAACTAATTGCTCTGAGTTTTGTCACAGAAGGAACTGCAGGGAGTGTGGATGATAAAATGAGAGTCTGGGAGCAAAGACTAAGACTGAATTAAGCTGATATGGTAGGCACACCCAAATTTTGAAAAAATTCATAAATATTGAATCAGCTGAATGTAAATAAATACCTTTTACTAGAATATACTCCTGGGTAACATATGTTGCATTTTATTTAGCTTCAAATCTGAATTTCTGCTGAGAAGATAAAGATTTCTTTGTTGGATCAATTGTGCACGATAAATTGTCCAATTTATATAACAGTGATAGAACTGTGGGGTTTGCAACATTCATCTGTGCAAATCTTGGATCTGATGACTCCACCCCATTAAACGTAGTATTAGTGAGTCCTTGCAAAGAGCCCTCAGATCCACCTCTGAAGACTTTCTGCTTGGGCTGCTTTCCACCCACGGGTGGAAACACACAGCCAATTAAACACACAGGTGACTTGCAGTGGGAGCAGACAGGGCTTCCACACCTTTGCTTTGCATCCACATGGAAAGCCTGGGGAAAGCTAATGAGCTGCACAACAATCTCCACCTGTTCCTGTGCCCTCTTTATAGTTCTTTCCACATCAGTGGTCATTAATGATGGGCAGTTTACAGCAGGAATAAAATACCCCAGGGTATCCTGAGCAGACAACTCGAGCGTTTCCTGCAGGAGATGAGGTGTGAGGCCTTTGGCTTGGTCACTCATCATTTCCAGGGGACACACCAATGCTCAGCCCCCCCAGGTCTGTCGGGGCCATCTGAAACAACCTCTCAGTCTGAAACAACCTCTGAAACAACCTCTGAACAACCTCTGAAACAACATCTGAAACAACCTCTGCTGTTTGCCTGTATATGCAATTCCTCACTGGAATTTTGTGGTAACTGTGCAATAACTGAAGCACAAGGTGGCCGGTCCCCAGTCTGGTGAGACACTCTGTCAGTCAAGTAGAACTCTATTAAACTATCAGCTTCTGGTTTGAGTATTCCTATATGAAAACAGATTTTTCTCTCCAATATTCACAGGTTTGACAGAGAGCAAAATATTTCCATTTCCCCCAGCAAACACCTTGTCCTCATGTAATGACAGTTTTCCATCTGCGGGAACTGCCTTTTTGATACCACAAACCACCTGAGGTGAAAATGTAACTGACTTGCTTTGCTGTAAACCTGCCAAAAGTAAAATTATTATTGCCTGTAGCAAGAACTGTTTTCGTGCCAGTGTATTCTCCAGCTTTGCTAAAAGTTACATACTTCTGATTTTATCAGAACAGAAGAATAGCTGTAGTGTATCTCTTGGCAAATTAGCCTATTCTATTGTGAATCAAGGCAGCAGTTTTATTTGGGACTTCAGGTTTCATATTCACTGAAGAAATCTCTGGTGTGTCAAATTATGCCTTGTCAGTACCTGAATCTGAGCTTCTAAATCACAGGTAAGACAGAAAAGCAGACCCATTTCTGGAAATAAAGGGAACTGCAAATATGCATTTGCAGCTACTTTTGAAGTCAAGGTAGTTTTGTTTTGGTTTAGTAATATAGATTTAAGTACCTAACTTTATGCATTTATTTTGAAAATATTTGACCTGGAGAATCATATTAAAAATGTTCCAATTAGAGAGATGTATTTCCAGAGTGCAGAAAGATGACATGGGAGAAAAGAAAATAAAATCATTTGGTTTTTTAGAGGTCTGCATTGTAATGTTTTGGCCAACATCATCTTCTGACAGACTCTGAGGCCGATCTCAAATATGATTATTTTAAAATGATACGGTTTCATAATGTACTCTTAAAATTGACTTCTAACAGTGACTTATTTTTTCCATGAGCTGCAATCGTCCTTATATTGGGAGATATTTAATAAAAGGCATTACTTGCTCTGACCTTGCCAGCATTCCAAAGGATTTGATAATTTGTATAATGTCTATAATCCAGCACAGCATTCTAGATGCTAAAGAAGTTATCCCTTGTGTGTCTGTCCTAACTTTGGCTGACAAAGGGACTCTCAGAACAGAGGACAAGCCACAGAAACCTGCAGGCTTCTTCCTGCTCTGTAATCTGAACCAAAGAGGGTTTTCCTTCCCAGCATCTTGCCGTTTCAAGAATATGCTGGTGATGGGCAAAGCTTCTTCCTTAGTGGGCATCCCATTTATGCAAAAATCCTTCTGCTGTGATTCCTTTATGCCAAACAGCATGTCCTTTTTCTCCCATTACCCGTGACAACATCTCACTGCTTAGTCTGTTATTCCCCAGGGAGGTGATTCCCTCTGGAAGGCAAAGAGCAACGACTTTATCCTGAATCTAGTTGTGTTTCTGGTGGGGGTGAGGAGGGCATTCTGCAGTCCTGCCTTTTTGGGTAGTCCCCAATGTCCTTCAGAGAGGCCTTGATGGGAGGAAAAGACTTCAACAAATATCCTTCTCAGTTCGTTACTGAAGAAAGAATGGAGATTTCTTTAATGAAGTTTTATGCAGTGTGAAATATAAAGTGCGAAAAATACGAATACAAGGTACACAAGTATCCATCACAGTTGCTTCCTGGGAGAAAAATATTTGTCCCAGTGAAATCGATATCAATAGTAGTGTCTCTGTTGATTTTTGCAGAGCTGAGAAAAATTTCAGCATGGAATAACAAGCCTTGGATGCCTCTTTTGCTGGGTCTATTTGCATTTCGTCAAGTAATGGAGTATCAGCTACAGCACATTAGAAAAGCCAATCTATAGGCTCAGCAATTTGACAACTCTTTAAGTCAACATTATTTTAAAATAGTTTTAATCACAACAACATGAAAAATAGCAGGGATTATTACTCCACTGGGAAGTTAATGTAAAAATGTGTAAAAATGCAAGACAGTTAAAAAAAAGCCCTACTGCTAGAAGAGACTCTCTTTAACAATATGCAGTAAAGCTTAACACTGTGACAGTGTAAAAATTGACAGTTGAATCATCTTAAAATAATGCAGTTAGAGCTGTCCAAATGTAGTCTATCAACAACTGCATAATACCAAGTGCCCTAGAAAAAACATTGCAATCACCCAGGTTATAACAGGCATTCAGAATTTCAAGATATATCAGTGCAGTAGTGTTTGCATGGTAGCTATGCAGACCAGTGTTAAATCATGTCTTGACTGCTTTTGAACCAACTAAAATGTTCCCAAAATTAAAATACTTAGAACAGAATATAATTTCACAAGAAATTAAAGAGACATTCCACATATTGATATATATTATGTACATAAAGCATCGTGAAAGGATTTTGAGTGCCACATTGGATATAAACAAAGAGGCATTACATTTTCTGTGTGAAAGAATTATTAGGCTGCAACACCAGATTGGGGCTGAGGATATTTTGATTCTGACAGTAAATCATTTCAATAGAGATGGAATGCAAAGTGTTTCAAGCCAAACCTTTAGGGAAATGTATAGGTACTGTCATCATATCTTTAAATATTCTAGAAAAGAAAAACAAAATTCAAAAATAAAAAGAGTCATCACAAAAAGAAGGACAATCTCAATCTAGAATTTCTGCTGGGAATAAAATTGCTGTGGTACCCAAAAAGGTCACAAGGTTTCTTCCTTGGAGCTGTAGGTCTAAATAACAGAACAATAATGCTGTGTTTGCCTTGGAAGTCAGCAATACATAGGAGAAGTTAGATGAAATAAGTTTACTATGAAGATCCTTAAAAATTCCATTGTTTTAAACAAAATGAATTGATGCAGTTCATATCTCAGTACACAGCACTTACGTTACTTGGAGCAGTTGCTTTCTGCATGCTCAGTGTTGCCTTACAAAGGCTATGCTTGATCTGAATCAGGATTCAGAGGAAGATCTGTAGCTATCTCACGGGGAGGGGTGTATTTTCATAGTAGCCCATGAACACAACACAATAAACCTCTGCTCTTTAAAATAAAATTTTAGCTTCTAGGAGGGGCAATATCAAAGTGGCCCCTGTTTATCAGCACGAAGTCTTAACTCTGTCAAGCTGTAATACATGGCAGCCACAGAGATTTAGTGTCAGATACTAATAATAAAATTTTTCACGAATTTTTATAACACACAGTTCCAAATACATGTGGTTGATCTATTGAGTAACTTTCCAGCAATACTCAGCTGATTTTGGAAGTGCCTTGTAGAGACATTCTAACTCGTAAATGTCAGCACTGCAGCTCTATAGTGAAAGTCCACTTGCTCAGTCTGTTTTCATTTCAGGCAAAATGACAAACTCATCCCTTATTTCCCTCCCTCTGGAAGCAGAAGAAATACCGTTTAAGTATTCAAAAATTCACACCCTTCTGGAGGACAGTCTCCAGCCTCTAGGGAGAGCTCTGGGTGAAGGTACTCTTTGGAACCAGGGAGCATCTTCACAGACTCAGGCATCTTTTGAAGCTCTAAAGCCTTCACTTTCTCCTTTACCATTCTCTCTATATATATGCTGTTGCAAATCCTTAACTCCCTCAGCCACGGATTACATCAATCCCGACTTTGTAACTCTGAGGTTTGCACATAATATCTGAAAATTACACAGCATTTTTGTTTTTGCTTTCTTACAACTATTCTGGATCAAAAACCACTGTTCTTTTGTCATTGAGAAATTTCGTATTTCAATATTTTTTAATAACAAGAGGTAGAAATGACGAGAACTATGTGTTACTACATCTAAACCCAGACTTTGCTGCAGGCAGCCTGTGCTCTGCTCTCCAGGCTCCACAGGTGCCATGGCAGTTGTAGTTGTTGTAGCGTGCCTAGCAAAAATCAATTTGATCTTTATAATCTGTTGTTCAGCAGGGGTATCCTGTCAATGTCGATGACCTGAGAAGTGAAATCTGTTATGGGTACATAATTTTCTTACAGTCATTTGAAATAAATCTTTCTGTGTTAGCTGTAGGGGATATTTTTTGATTATTAGCACATGAGAATATGTTTTATATGACCTTGTTTTTATGGCACATAACACAAAGCCAAAGAAATTATTAGTATTGTCTCTTGAGGATTTTTATTCAAAAACTGATATTTTTCTTCTGGCTTATTCTCTCTCTTTCCCCCTGTCATCCCCCACTAACATCTTAAAAGCCCTTTTCTACTGTAGCTAAATAAAAACCAAACTGGAACTCGTTGCTTCCTATAAACTCTTTTAAAAAGCCCAGAAATTTCTGTTAGAAATGCCTTCTTCATGTTTTGCAGACCTCACCCCGTACTATAGTTCTACCAGTCACAGTTTACACAACAGATTTTAGCATTCATGTAAAAGCATCGCTGTCATAGACAACCATAGGACTAGATGGCTACAGATCCTGGAAAGGATCCTCTCATAGGTAGGTCAGTTTTGTGCTTACTTTTCCCAGTGCCTCAAACCCAGATTTCTTTAGTTCAGGTGTTTGTTTACTCAGAATATTTTATTCAAATATATTTCCAATATAACCTTGTATAGCAAAGTTTTTGGACTTTGTGTTTGTAAAGCTGTTCTGGATCTGTTCTCCCAGGAATAAATTAATTTTCCCACTGTAAAAAACAATTTCATTAATCTTTTCTGTCTTGGTGAATCTATGTTTAATTTTTTTCAACTTTTTCCCAGTGTCCACATCTTATATTCCATCTCCTCCAAAGCTTGGATTTTCTGGTGGCAGATTTTCTGGGTCAAGACAACCTGACCCCACGGTTCTGGTGCTGATGAGTCCCTTCTGGTACCTTTCCTTTGCAGGTTCTTCATTCCCATTTTTCTTAGCTTCCCCTGTCTTCCCATATTGACTCTTCTGGCTGTCTTTGAATGACTCCAGAGGTAATTGCTTTTATCCCTTTGTCCTACCTCATCTTCCTTCCTCTTTCCTTCCACCATCTCACACTTCAGTGTAATGAACTAATCCTCAGTTTATTTCTCCTGCATTAGCTTCTCTCTTTGCCTGTTGTGTCCTTGAGGGCACACGCACATTCTAACATGCTTTTTGTCAGCTCCTTCACGATCTGCATTTGAGGGTGATGAACCCAGAATTTAAATTAATTCTTGGTAAATTCAGAGACAGTATGATTTGTAGTGTCGTCTGTATGATCCACAGTTCATGATGTGGTAGAAGAGATTGTGGGAATTAAAAAGCCTGAGGTGAAGTCAGAGATGAAGCCTCCTGCTCCTGCATCCTTTTGCTAGAACCAAACTTGCTGGCTGGGCTCAGTAAAAGGACAAATGTTTGTGGACTGCCACTAGTCAGGACATCATTCACTTTGGTTATAGTCAGGAGAACATGCCTTTCATGCAGAAGGAAAAGCTGCAGAAGCTCATTCGTGCCATCAGCAGCGTTTCATGGTAGTTTCCATTTCTCGTGGTAACTGTTGTATTGGGCTGTCAGGGATGCCATGCTGCCTGCCTGACCCATGGCAGGTGTGGGCTGCTTGCACTGCTCATCCCTGCAGGAAACTGCTGCAATCACAGCAATGGATCAGGGTTAATGAGCATGTCTATCTGCTTGCAACAGTCTGGGGGTTTGCTTGCTTGTTTCCTGTAATAGAATTACTGTGGACAAATGTTCATTTAGGTGATATTAATAAGGTCTCTGACATATAATCAGTCTAATAAATTGTGTTTTTAAAAGTTTCATCCTGAAGAGATGTAAATAGAAGATAATTAGCTACGTAGGGCTGCAACAATCACTGCTTAGTGGTAACTGATGCATTGAAAAATGGTAAGAGTGTTCAGAAGCATTTTCAAAATGTTTAGGTGGTTATTAGTGTGAAAGCCTATCAGTGGCCTGGGAGATGTATTAGAGGTTATCAGTTGCCTTTCACTGTCTCGTTCTCATGTCAACTGCAATGGGGGATTTTTGCAGATACCAGAGAAATACTTCAGTCTTGCTGTTTTTCTTGTAATTAGCAGGTTGGTGTGGGAAGATGTCAGTGGGACATAAGTGATGTCTCCTGATGTGCGGGAGGTAATGCTTCTGAGTGTAATCAGCAGCTTTTAAAAATGGATTTTGCAGCCATGATGTGACAAGATATCAAAGTGAAGCACTTCAGTAATTTAACATAGTTTATTTCATGTAGCTTTCACGTATTGCAGTAGGTTTATCCATTCACTGCATGGTCATTTCAAGAGTTTAAAACCAAATACAACTCTGTACATATTCAACAAAATATGTATTACTTTCGCTTAGCATTGAAGAGTAGGTAAAGATTTTCCTCTATTTATGCTTAATATCCCAATAGGTAAATAATGTTATCTTTGTGAGTACACATCATCTAGTTTCTGAATTGGGCTAACTGCAAATACATAAGGCTGGTAAAAAAAAAAAAGGTGTATTTTACAGAGAATTCACATCTGTGAATTAGTATCTGCCCATTGTCCCAGAAATCTCAAAATCCAGATAAAAATGCCTTCATTTACATCAGTTCATATATGTAAAAGAAGATTTTCAAATATAGAGTAATCATCTGTAAAAAGGCTGCCTAAATATTTCAGGGCCATGTTGAAGAATAATAATAGGGACCCTAAATATGAGGATCTGCTTTCATCCTAATAAAACTGCAGCTCCAGAAGAGGCAATCGGAGAAACCTAATTATTCATTTATGTTCTAATAAGGAAGGGCCTTCAGAGTTAGAAGGCTACTGGCAGTGGAGTGGGATGTCATAACTGGAAGACTTCAGAAATTCTGCAAAAAAAGACAAACTCTCTCTTACTTGTGAGGCCTCTTCACCTTGATCTGCAGGCAGACACTTAACCCTTGTGTGTCTATCAGTGTGATACTCAGACATCCCCCAAGTAATTCCCATTGCATTCAAAGGTAAATGATTTTAGCCAATATTCAGAAATGAAGCAAAAACATAGCACATACTGGAGCACTCAGTTCTTGCTAAAAATGAAAATAAAAGATGACAAAAAGAAGAAAGGGATGAGGGAAGGACATACCCAGGCTGGGAACCATATCATCATTTCTGAACTTCTCACCTCACATGCTCAAACTGGAAGGTGTCTGGAGGATTCAAAACCATACGGTGAGCTGCTGAGAAGGACAGAGAAGATGCTTTATGACTCCCCTACTACGAGAAACTGGACAAGAGGTGAATGAATAAAAGCCCCAAGATAGAAAACTGTGCTGCTAACAAGATAGAACAGCAGCTGTCTCAGGAAAGAGGAAAAAATACGAGGCGTAAGGAGCAATGGTGATGGCGCAGTGAGCTGGAGATGTCCCTAATCCAAAAACTAATGAGAACCAGGGAGTGTGGTCTTGAAGTGAAGCCAAAAGCTGTACCAAAGGAATTCAGTGGAAACAGAGGTAGCAGCTGTCATCAGGCAGCAAGGAGAGCTTGATTTGTGGGCTAATGAAATGTTCAGGGAACATGTTAATTTGACTGAAAAACTTTAAAAATGCTGACTGGATGAGAACAGACCCAGTGGTTCTACAGGACATTGAGGTGTATTATGGGGACAGGAGCCTTGAATTCTGGGCAGAGACAGCTTGTATGGAGTTTAACCTTACACACGTGAAGGAAGCATCCATGTAGGATGTACTAGGGTGGCCCTTTGAGGGCCAGTCCTGCATGTGCTGACTGCTGGGCTGTCCAGGTGCTAGACAATCTCATCCAGGCTGCCCTTTCCTAGAGGATTTGGCAAGGCTCCTTCCATCCTGGGCTGTTCTAAGATTCTGAGCTGTGCAGATGATGTCCACATCGGTGGGAAGAGGATGGAGAGGGGATATTCTCCCAGAATAGGCAGTGTAAGCAGCCACAGTAAGAGCTGCCTGCAGATGGGAGCAGCTACCAGAGGAGCCAACCCCAAGGGATCCCTAGGGACTGTGGGAGCGAGAGGGGATACAGCTGTGAGGCCTCGCCTGCACAGAAATATGGGAAGCATTAGGAGAGCTGCTAGACAAGAACCAACAGAGGACTACCAAAAAATTACCTCAGGGACCATAGAGAGAGTCAAAATAACAGGTGTGACTAGAGATTCATATCCTTACTGACCCCCAAGAAGGATGCCCTGAGAAAGAGGCTGGTTGGTGCTGTCCTGAGAGGGGAGATGCTCCTAAAAACCTATTTTCTGGGCTCTATTCAGTAACCAAATTAGCAGACACAACCTAGAAAGTAGATGCCAGCTCCTCCCGACTTACATTAGTACCCATATTCATTTTTGTAAGATCCAAAAGTATTTTTCCTTCCATTTAACACTTACACACCTTTAATGAGAAGTAATATGTTATTGACTCTGTTTTATTAGGTAGATAACAAGTCACAACCCAATAAATTGAATCATGTTTGTAACAGTTTCAAAGCAGAAGAATTGAGTTTCTTTGTATGTCCTACATCTTACAGGAATTTCTCCTAAATTTTGGCAGTTCCCCAAAACAATCAACTTTTTTTTAAAATTTTAATATGCATCCATATGTGTACCCAGCAAAGCAATTGAGACAGTAGAGAAAATCACTGTGCTGCAATTCATAGCTGGTTTTCAGTGTGCTTCCAGCCTGCTCTTACTGCAGGAATGAAAGGGACCACAGGAATATTCAGAGTAGGATCCTCAGTGCTCTTTGTTGCTTTAAGTGAAAATGTTTCTTTATAGTTGTAGGAGCGATATATTTATGATCATAACAACTCACATTTCGTGGTGAAATATATTTGGGGTGATGGCAATTCTACTAAACACAGATTTCCTACAAAAAGGTTCTGTGCTGATTCCGATGTTAAAAGAGAAAAAAGTGTATTATGGGAGCAGATGGTGGAGCTTGGTTTTGTTCTTGTTGTTTTAGTGGAAGGTTCAGAAACTATTTTTTTTTAAAGACCTGTACTTTCTGGTGAGAGTACTGGGTAAGCCTGTGCTGTGTGCTTGGGTTTTAATACATGACGTAGGATCGAAAAAATCAAGCTATTAGGTAAAATACCAAGTCCTTTCGGAATCTGTCTTTTTAATCTTTTTCCACAAAAATAATGAGGAACAACTACTTACAGCTGTTTTACTCAACATTTAACTGTTTCTCTCAAGTATACTTACCATGAGTTAATGTGGTTGTCAACTTCCTGACCTATTTTTAGTATATATTGAATTATTGCTGTGTTCCTGTGTTATTTAACCTGTTTGCCCCTTAGGTTCAGCACACAGTTTGAATTGGAGTATGCTCCAGCTTTTAGGAATTGGGTTTTTATGCATGTTTTGAACCAGCCCTTGCTTACAAAGCTTAAATCCCATTCATTGCAGTGAGAATAAAGTGTGTGTTTCAGTATTCTCAAAGCCTGTGGTTCTAAATACAGGAAATAATCATCAAAAGAGATCGCATTCCTTAGGCTGGCATTATCTTGTGTTAAAATATAATTATAGTCATAGAATTGCTAGGAGAAATTACTTCAGTGAAAGACATAGTAATGAGGAGGTGTATTAGGTGAAATTACAAGAGAAAAATCATAAGTGGAAACAGCAGAGTATTTTCATTTTGAGCTAGCATTATTTATAACAAAGTGTGTTTGTCTTGCTCTTGTTAGCTACCTGTTTTGGGGGGAATATATGTTTTTTAAATGGTTTTATACATACAAGTAAGGCAACTAATTTTTTCTTCCAGGATTAGCTAAACAGTGTTTTAAGTAGGAAAACTCAATTTCTATTTCAGTTTTCAATTTTTTTCTATTGAAACGAAAACCGCATCAGAATATTACCAGGTATTATAAGCTAAAAAACAAAAGCTGTTTTTAAAATTAGTATTAATAACACGCGAAAATATGAGAAAAATAAATAGATAATGCGTGATTATTTACAAAATGAAATATTCTGTAGTAATTTGATTTTCTGGAAAAGCATTTGCATCTAAGAAGTTGTTTTCTATGGGAGAGGGGCAGGTGGAGTATTGCACTGCTTCCTGAGCAGCAAGGTCCATTTACACACACAAAGAATGCTATTATTTCTCATGCCTATATCTTAAATGTGGTTTAAAATACGCATATTTTTAAAAAATGCATGCATTGGAAAAGTTTTCTCCTATACATATGCATCCAATTTTAGGTTCCACTTTTTTATAGCTTTTAGTGAGTGCTATTCCATGAAAGAAATTCCAGGCACATTATGATTGAGTTATACATTTTTGTTTGGATTTCACAGTTCAGTTGTTCCATATATGTTATGATATAAAAAAAACCCTGTGTTCTTCTACCCCAACTGCTTGTGTTCCATGACAGCAAAGAAGACCTCAGAACAGATGGTTATCCTGCTGTACTGGGGGAAAACTGAGTGTAAGGTGGTGTTTTTACTGAGGTTTCAGTTAAATGGCAATTATGGGATATCTCATTCTATTCTTAATTGGACTAATTTGACCCCTGTGTGTATCATGTACAGGTCCAGAATAGAAAGAGTGCTTTATTTTTTCCCAACACTTTTAGCTTTATATGTAATGGACTATTAAAATGACATCCCATAACTATACATACAAAAAGAAGGGAAACTCTGTGTATTATTAGTGGCATTTTGGACAAGAAAAGGCAATAAAGAGTAGGGATATTTTCCACAGTCCATCCATCTTTTGTGCACATCCTGGTACACATGAAATGTGGCATATATATTTGAGAAAAAAATTCCTTCTTCCATTACTTCCCAGGCAGGAACCTTTCATGGCAGGTGGTCAGCTAAAACTAGGGTTTCGTGGCAATTTGTGTACGTGTTTGATTTGGGTCCCTCTGTTATGGAGAAGTTTTCTCCCATTTTCCCCAGCTGAAGAACAATTCTGAATCAAAGTTTTTCTGCTATAAAGAAGGTAAGCAAGTCCATTATAGACTGAATATTTCAAAATGGAAAAAAATAGTCAATCAACATTTTTAGGTCACTTCACCGGTTGCCTTGAAATTTTACAGGACTTTTGTCCTTGTTCTTCAAAGAGAATAAGAGAACAAATCTAAAGGAAATGCAGGGAGAAAAATCGGAAATTAAAATGTCAGATGCACTTACTAGTGTCTCCATAAGAAGTACATTGTCTGATTAAATTCTGAGTAGTCAAAGCTTTGTGTGGGCAACATGCTTTTAGGCCAGATTTATGACGCTGTGAGAACAGGGCCTGCTTAAGAGCCAAACCTTAGACAGCTTTATTAGCTGTACTTTAATTAGTATTTCTTCCTTGAAAGCCCTAAGATAATGCTAAGTGCTTAAATATTCTCAAGCCACTTTATATCGGTAAAACTGAGGCACCGAAGAGAAAAACTAGGAACCTTTAATGGTCTTTAAAGCATTATCAAAATCACCAGGCTCTTAACTGGGTGTGAAATACATTTGAGATGCTCGAAGTCTGATATTTTATAGATCAGGAGCGAGTGGCAATAACTATTCCGAGAGAGCTCTGGAGCCCTGAGCGATCTGCAGTCCCTTTGCTGGTGTGTAGGGTTCACTGACCTGCACTGAGGTGGGGAACTTCCCATTTTTATCTCATTGCTCAGTATTTACAACCTGGTTTGGGGTTTTCCTGGGGATTTTTGATGGTTGATCAAAGGACAGTCAATGTGGATCACGATGTTAAACTGTCTACACCTGAATGAAGTCTTCTGTCCTAAATTCTTGTTCTGTGGTGGCTCCTCAGTCCTGCTGAAGTGAACAGTTAATACTGGAAAAAATAGCAGTTTTTGAACATAAGTGACAGAATGTTGTTTAAAAAACTAACAAGACTGAAAGTTGTGGCAAAACAGTAAGAAATTTTTTTCCCATTTGATTTGTGAGAGGAAAGTCGAATAGATTAATTTCCTCTTCTTTTTCTAACATCCGTACCACTGAATTGTTTAGTTTTCCTTGTATATGCACTACAGGTAAATTATTGCATTTCTAGCTGCAAGAAGAAAACACAAAACAGGCTTTCTAGTGCCTTTTTCCCACCTGTTCTGCAAAAACAATTATTTTTGCATGTATACAACTTTGCTATTTCCACACTGCTGTACTTGTAAATAAGTTATTATCTCCAAAAGGATATTTCCATTGCTAATAAAATTAGAAATACCTTTGCTGTGAGATATAAATAATTCACTGTTTTTCATGTCATCTGTACATAAACAGAGAAACTTGTGTCTTTTTATTTCTTAAAATAGATAACAAAACTCCCTACATGTGGATTCATTTTCTTTGGAATATTTTCATCCACTGTTCAATTTTTCACTTTTTATTTTTAACTCCAGTTATTTTGGGGTTTGGGATGTTGTTGAGTTTTGGGAGGGGTTTTTTGTGTTTTGTTGTGGAGTTTTTGTGTTGGGTTTTTTGGATTTTTTTTTTTAAAGTACCTGACCTCAATGTATGATATCTATGTGATACTCCATAGCATCTGGTTTGCTACAATCTGTGTAGTAAAGACTGAATTTCCACTATTTGTTTCTGAGACCTAATGTAACAAGGCCCAGAGACATTCAAAGGTCACAGCCATGGTGGCAATAAAGCATAATAATATTAATAATAACTTTAAAAATGACAGTGGATCAAATCTAAAAGTGACATAAAATCACTTGTCTTAAATAACAATGCCCATTTCTCTAAAATACTTCTCAAAGCTTTTCTAAACATACATTTACTGCGTTCTTTAGGAATATAAGAATAAAAAGCCACTGAAAAGCCCTGAAAAGCAGTGATGGAGTTTGCAAAGGCAATGGCAAAGGCTGGGTTGGACCAGCCCCATCCTTAAATTACACTGATCCTGCAGATGGGCAGAAGAATGAAATCAGTGCTGTGGTAAGCGTGGAATGGAGCACAGAATTAAACCAGGCACAAAGACTTCAAGGGGATCTGGTTGCAGAATCAGATATTTGCCACCGTTCCTATTTTTTTACTACTCCCTTTTTTCTCCATGTCCACAGAGCTGATTTTCAGCATTTTCTTGATGATGGACTTTCTGACATTCTTTGAAATTTTTCTCAGACTTGCAGGATTTGAGTCATATTAGTTCTATTTTTTTCCATTGTGTTTCAAATACTTCTGTATTCTGTAAAGTACCTGGGTATCAGTTTCCCAGGAGACTCTGTTTTATGGTTTGATGGCTATTCTTTAAGCATATATACCACCTACTCTCCAAATTAATGGCCATCTTTGAAGGTGCAACTGTTAGATGAGTATTCATTGGAATGCTTTTATTTAGACTTTAATTTCCGTGAAAACAAAAAACAAAACCAAAACAACAACTTGTTGACTGCACAGTCAGGGACTAATCTTAAAAATCTACTTAGTTTTGAAAACCTACTCTTCTCTAAAGTCTGATTTCAAAGCCTTTATTTTTTAGTGATGTTAAAACCAAAGTGGAATAGAGGCTTACTAGCCTGATCTGAATCTCTTAGAAGAGGGCATAAATATGTTGTGTAGCATTCTCCCAGGAATTAGGTAGAACAAATCTTTTGTGGATTATAATCTCAATTCCAAGATTTTATTCCCATAAAACAGATAGTTGTGTGAATTATGTTTACTTCCTTACACTGAAGCTTAAGATTTATTTTGGTTTCAACTTTGTAGAATAATAGAATTTCTCACTGGCGTTGCTTGTGTTGTAAATCTTTACAACCCAGGAGCTGTAATGGATAGAGTTAGTGTTCATATTCGTCCATGCTCATTTTTGCAAACAATAGGACAGTATCAGCATGTCCTAACCTAGTACAGAGGAGGGGATTGAGGGATTTGGAAAATTGGTCCTCTATGGTTTAAAGGATCACTACTATTTAGAGGAATGTGTTTTGACTGCAGAATACTTTTCTTCCCATTCCTCCTGCTGAGCCTCCCATAACATTCAAATATAGAAGAAATTAAGTGAATTGCAATAAAAACACTTCATGCTTTCCCCTTTCTGTACCATGGACATGGATCACATTGAGTGTACAGTAGATTGCAGTGGATAAAAGCTGATCTGTAAAGCCCAAGGAAATAATTCAAAACAGTTACTCCTTCTGTCTAGCAGTTCCAAACTTCTTGTCAGTCATACTAGTGTATGCAGCTGCCAATTAATATTCTAAGAATCAAAAGAGAGAAGCTTGTAACAAAAAGACACCACAGAGAGTCCCTTAAATTAGTTTATTAGAGTATTCACAGAAATGAATGTAAAGCATTTTGATGTGAAATACAGCTAAAACATTAACCTATGGAAGTAAACGTTGGTCAAATCAACATTCTGTGGCAGCTGTTTAGTCACAGGTATCAGAACTGATAGCCATAAAAAAGGGTTCTTGGAACACACAGGGCTTGTCTGACATGCATATTTTTTCTCTCTGTCCTCCCAGTTGCATTTCTCAGCTCCATACACAGCTTCTGGCAGGTCCCTGCATTTGTGGGACTTATTAAATGACTGTTACAGCTGTGCCTGTACTGGCTCTATCTTCCCAAAATACTCTTGGCGAGTGAATGTCCAAAGGTAGTCCTTTTCCCTGGAAGTCAATGGTCTGTAAACCTGTGAAGTAAGAATGCTGTGAAGTAATTATTGGCTGTTAACAAATATTTACCAGACACTTTGCACAACCAAAACTGAGACTGAAGTACAGTGTAATATGCACCTTACGGCTTGTTGGTGAGAAGTCATTTAAGCCGTGTAAGATGCTGAAAAAACTTTGCTATGAGTTACACAATTTCTTTACATTATACAAAAACTCTTCTACAATTATTTGTAGCTGATTAATAAGACTGGAAAACATGGCTGAACAAAATACTTACTTAGCATTTTATTACAGCTGTACACAAATACAGAAACCAGTGTTACTTAGGCTGCAAGTCAAATACTCAAAAGCCATAAGCTTCCACAATTATGATACCATTGTATCCCCTTCTCCGTTTGCAGCGTGATAGTACATGTATGCCAAGTTACAAGCTGTGAAGGGAATTTGTACAAGGAATAAAGAAGCTCTGCCTGTGTCCTTCAAGCTTTATATTCCTTCTGCACCATCTCTATCCCACCTCACAATGGAACCTTTTTTGCAGACTCCTCAGCCCAGTCTCTTCTTCCTCCTGAGGAGCATTCAAACCAGCCCCACTGAGAATTTTTAATGACACTCCTACTCTTCCTGCCTTTTAAACTGTAGCCTTCAGAGAGTTTTCTGAGCTTTTTGTCCAGACCATGTATTTGCTCTTTGTTCTGCCTTAACAGAGATATGTTGATAATGTCCTGTTGGAGAAGATGGGAAAAAAATGGCTCTGACAGAAAGGAAAAGCTTCTTTGTTCAACAAGGTGAGAATAAGAAGGCATTTCATGTACAGTCAGCAATTTTTTTATCTTTGGGATGTGGGGGTGGAGGCAGCAATTACTTTCCTCGGCTGTCTTATAAATGCCTGAGTAATATTGCCTGAGTTTTTAATAAGTCAGTCTGGGGCAGAGTTATGACTTAGAAGGGCTTTATGCAAAATCCATACATTTTTGAGAAATGCTCAATAGTTATAAAAAGACTCTAAATAATATAAAATATAAATAGAATTTTTTTTATGCTAAGATGAACACTAATTATACAATTGTGTTAGTGTAAAATTTGTTTCTGTGATGGTACGGAATTTCTTGTGATGTGCAATTCTATCAGGAGGGAAACTGGTTACTGGTGACATGTTTTCCTGGTTCTCACTTGGCCACATCCACATGGCACTAGTTTGTCAATCACTGTGGTTATGCCATGAATCCAGGTTAAAAAACAAACAAACAAACAAACAAACAAACAAACAAACAAAAACAGAGGATTTGTAGTTGAAATAATAAAAAAAAGTTTTCCTAGGCAAAAATCCCCTGAGCTATGAGCATTTACAGAAAATGAAGTTTTATAAGCATATTATAATTACTAATGTTGCATTTACTTGAAGAGATATCATTACATTACAGCACAGTTATTTTGAAAGAATGTCTTACAAGCTTATTTAGACGTTTTCAGCTCTAACATGCAGAGTTTATTTTACGAATTACTTCTGGCTTTGGTGTAATGTTATTTTACTTAAATACATATATGCTTATACAGTGAAAAAAGATTTTTTTTTCCTCAATGCTTAGGCAGAATTGTCAAATCTGAAGCTTTACATTTGAATGTTAAAATCTGCAATGTTAAAAAAAAAAGTGTTTAGCATTGACAATTACAGAACAAAAAGTCATGACAAAGAGATATGCACCAGAAAATGTTTGGGAAAAATAACCTGTGACATAATTTCATATCATGTAATATATTTTCTTTGTCCATGATTAACTGGATAAGTAGAAAGAAGCTTGAATTTCAGAAAAGAAAAAGAAAGATCAAATGATTTATTAGAAACTATTTGCAGCAGAAAGAATGAAAATAGGTTGCCTGGAAAACCTGTGCAATCTCTAGCACTGGAGATATTTAAGAACATATTAGATACAGATATGTCAGAATGACTTAAATAAATTTAGACAGCTGGAAAGAGGATAGGTTAAATAACCCCTGTTTTTTGTGACTGAAAACTGTGAAGGCACTGAAGTAGTCAAATTAAATAATATGTAATGTTTTTAGTTTCACATACAGAAATACAGGCAAATATTTACACAACAGGGAATTTCTGTGCCATTCCAAGGAGATTTTTACTGACCTGATTCCTCAGTAATAATGAAAGCTTACAGATTAATTTGGGGGGACTTAGTAATGAACAAGAATAGAGATAAATGAAAAGAATGCTAATGAAATGTGAGTATTTTCAAAAATCAAAATCCACTTTTTTTACTCAACTCTGCCCAGCTCCATCGAAAATCCTAGTTCCAGGCACTGTTTCCTAACATATTCTCATGCAGTTGGTGTAAGTTTAAATATTCCAAAAGCAAGTGAAACTGTAATTTTCCTTGCTGGACAGAGCCACAGTGCAGTTCAGATTCACAGCCTGCCCTCAGTCACACCTTCTCCTCATCACCTTCTCTCAGATAACACCTCATAATGCCTGAAAACATAAAGATCCATCCCAAAAGCTCTGAGGGACCTAAGTTTATTAAAAACACATGTTCATAACTCTATATAGGAACAGATTTTCACCTTGAGGATAGAAAGGAAAGGGCTCTGAATTAAATGTGAATGTGACTTATTAGCCCCATGATAGCAACCCATTTTCTTACCTTACTGTCTGTCTCCTTAGCAACTGTTTGTGGTTCCCAAAATGTGTGCTTTAAATAACTCTAAGAATATTATTTCAGTCTTGACAAAGTACTGCTGGTGTCAACTTAATAAAAGTGAACTATCTACTGCAAATTATTTGAAACAGAAATATTACCTGTTATTGATGCTCATGCCTCAAACCAATTAATATGGGGGTTCTGGTATGGGTTTCTTGAAAACAAGCTGCTACCACTGGAAATGACCTGGTAGTTAATTTTTCCCCTCTCAGAACTGGAACACGTCAAGAAACGTGGAGAAAAAACTACTATACAACCTGTATGGTTTTTGGAGACTGCTAATTACATTTCCCCTGGCTGCAGCAACCTCAGGGCTTGCTATTTTGATGTTCTGCTGAGATTATCATCAGCATTTCGGTTCTTTGAACACAGATCATAAGATGTTACAGCCACATCCACATCTTCTTATGCTTAAGTTCAACAAAGGCTTTTAGGACATTAATGGAAGTTTTGTTTGCTCATGAAAATGTGTGTCAGGACCATTGTGCTCATGAGAACTACAGGGGCCTTTGTTGCCTGAAAAGGAATCACCCTTTCCTGCTCTGCCCCTGTTTGCCAGCACTTCCTTGAATAACCTCTGGAGGCAATGTCACCCACCTAAGAGTGTGGATCTGTGGCAGTCTTGGCCTGTAAATTCACATTAACTTTAGGACACCATCTTATTTGTGCCTTAGGCAAAATCTGTGCCTGTTGCACATCTGCAGTAGTGATGTGACTATTGAGCGAGGCCAAAGGAACCTGCAACATGCAGTGGCTTTTAGTACATGATCACAGAGCTGGTGGTCAGAAGAGATGTGGAATATTTCAATGGAAAGATCCAAAGAACTCTTTCCCTCGTGCCTGCCCTATTCCCCTTCCCCCTTTCCCGTCCCCCATATTTTCATTACAGAAGAATGAAAGGCAGTTTCTGCTTCAATACAAATTAAATTAGTTATTACCATATCAATTTCAATTGGGCTAGTAGGAACAAGCAATTATAATAAGTGGGAATTTAAAAGGTTTACTACTGGCCGTTTTAATTCACAAATGGCCTGGTTAAAATTTCTTACATGGGAAATGCTCCTGTTGGGCTTCAGAGAAATCTGTGCTCGAGCAGCAGCATTTCAGCACACGGCCAGAAATGATGAAGCTTAGCAAACATATTCATATACTGTGTTTTGAAGATCTTTTATATGGCGCATCAGTGCAACGTCTACAGATATTTTTAAAACATCAGCATTAAACTGACAGGAGAAATTACATGTGATGGTTTCAGTCTAGGCCTTCCTGGAAACCAGCTTGTAACCAGGAAGGAACTAGGAAGGTGACCAAGGAAGTATTCCATGCTATTCCTTTACGTAACCCAGGGTATAAATAAGGCATTGATAAGAGAGTTCGCCCTCTTTCCTCTCCGGCGAGGTTCGAGAACGGTGGGTCCCTGTTTCGGTTGGGCTTATCTGGAGCCGAGGCCTACAGTGACTGCCGTTATCTGCCACGCGTGAGGGGAGAGCCAAGGACCGTGTCTGGCCATCCTGCCTGTTCGAAGGGAAGTGGTGAGATTCTTGCTAGTTTGCCTTCGACTGGCTGTTTGACTTGTTCGGTCCTTGCCCCTTTTTGTCCTTCTCCTTTTTTCCTCCCCCCCCCCCCTTCCCCCCCCTGGTGTGTGGTATTCCCCTTTCGTGTATCTGTCTTATATATAAATATACATATATATATATATATACATATTTTTTGCTATAGCTTTGGCTGCTTGGTTTTTCTTCTTTTCCCTCTCTGGGAGGCGGGTCCTTGTTGTCAAGTTTCGGGGGACTTGGCAGGAAGCCAGCTCGAAACTTGTACAACATTTTTTGGTGTCAGAAGTGGGATATTTTGGTTAAGTTTGGCTTGTTTTGATAAACATTTTCCAGGAAGACAGCTAAGCTCGGTGTTGTTTTGCAAGCCAATCTATTGTTTTGGGAACAGGTCTGGGAACACTGCCAGAGTCTGGGAAAACAGCCAAGGAAACTTTGTTTATATAAAACAAAAGTTTGTTTTGGGATCAAGAAGAAATAATAACAAAAAGCAATGGCTATTTCATTAATTTGTCTTATAATTCTAGCCGTCTTTACACCTGTGTTAGGCTACTCTATAGGGAGACGTCCAGACCTTGAGGATGGATGGAACGAATTGCTTCCATCCTTTAATTTTGACATCGAAGGTTTGGTAAAGGAGATCCCCATGGTTAAAATCGGCTCTAATTACTATATAAATCTTATTGCAACAGTACTGTCATTGATAAAGGTACTGGAAGTGCTCCTTAAACTTGGAAGAATGGGGTTCCGTTGCTCTCCCTCTTGTAGGAAAGATCACACCTCAAAGGGATTCGCTGGAACTTTGGAAAGGGCTGCAGACAGGCCAGTCCCCGGGTGGCATGGAGCTTGGGGAGATTTCGGTAGATTAGTAGGACGTGTGTCACCCCCCATTAATTGGGAGTTCACACCAGAACAAATGTTTGATTCTGGTGAGATGGCCCACTGTTTGGCAGAAGGGTGTTTTTCCTACAAAGATCCAAATATGCAATTCTCCGCTTTGTGCTGGGGCCTGGCTAATGCTTATCGAGCTGCCATAGACCACCTTCAGAGGGCTAAGGTCGACACAGAGACCCAAACCACGCCACTTGAAACCAGTGATGTCCCTATTAGGTCCACAGAAGTTGGGGTCCAAACACAACTTGAAGTCAATGACATTTCTACTAAGTCCACTAGAACCGGGACTCAAGCTAAGAACCGGAAGATCATCATTGCCCCTATAAAGAAGAAGAAGACGTGGGTAAGGGAGATCGAGGAACTTACGGACCCATCTCCGCAACCAGAACGCACAGAAGAAAGAGAAGAAGAAGAAGAAGGAACAGAGGATGTAGTGAACGAAGGAGCGGCAGCAATGGGAGAAGGAGCAACAGCAAGTGATGAAGGCGCGACTGCGAGAGAGGAAGAAGTGGTTGTGACTGAGGAAGGAGCGATTGGAAGAGAAGAAGCAGCTACCAGAGAGGAAGAAACGGCTACACGGGAAGGAGCACGTCCAAAAGAACTAGGGGCACGCCCAAAGGAATACAGAACAGCACCAAGAGAAAAGAAAGCAACAGCACAAATGGCCGGTGGTATATTGTCGCTTGATGATTTATATCCTGACTACAAATTCAGTGTTACAAAGGACGCAAAGAAGGAGCCAAAGCATCCCCCTCAATTGGAGGGGGAATTATCTCTACCCCTCCAGACCCAACCTTCTCTTGGAGGTGTGGATGATTGGAAGAAGCCCTTATCTTGGCACCCGAGAGACTACTCGCTACCTCCACCGGCTGGGTATCGTGAACGACGTAGAAGTCCATCTCCACGGCGTGAACGACGTAGAAGTCCATCTCCACGGCGTGAACGACGTAGAAGTCCATCTCCACGGCGTGAACGACGTAGAAGTTCATCTCCGCGGCGTGAACGACGTAGGAGTCCGTCCCCACGGTATGAACGGCGTAGAAGTCCATCTCCACGCCATGAACAACATAGAAGCTTATCCCCATGGCATGCCCAGTCTCCATCTCCACGTGAGAGATACAGGGAGGAGGCAGGAGCGGTTCCACGTAAGAGCGGAAGAGTAAAGAGGGAGGTAGAAAAGATTCTACGTGGGAGAGATGGACAAGAAATAATGCGAGAAAGCGAAATTATACAATCACTGACCACAAGAGAGCTTAGAGATTTACGGAGAGATTATATGCGCTTGCCTGGTGAACAAATCCTCGCCTGGCTGGTGCGATGCTGGGACAAGGGAGCTGATAGTCACATAATTGAAGGTGATGAAGCACGACAACTGGGATCCATTGCCCGAGACCCTAAGATAGAACAAGAAATGGGAAGGGAGAAAACGGCATCCAGTCTTTGGCTCCGAATTCTTCATGCTGTGAGGGCGAAATACCCGTTTAAGGAGTCCCTCAAGAGTTCTTCGAGAAGGTGGAGGACTGCGGAAGAAGGCATCCAATACCTGCGGGAATTGGCCATGCAGGAAATTGTCTACTCTGATCCAGAATATTATGACATCCAAGTTCCCGAGAATGTTCCTTGCACACAACCAATGTGGAAGAAGGTAATTCAAGGTGCCCCTAAACCATATAGGTATTGCTTGATAACCGCATATCATCCAAAGATGGATGAACCAAGTGTGGACACCATGTGTGCTTGGATGAGGAGCATAGAGGAAAATCTGGAAGACCCCTTCGACCCTCTATACCGACACCCCTATGATAGGGAAAGAATGGAGAGAGATTATGAATATTCCAGATATGAGGACGACCTTAGAGAAAGAGAGGACAGAAGGTATAGAGATTACCAGGAAAGGCCAATGGGAAGATCATGGCGGGACCGACAAAGACGACCTCGGCCTAGACCTCGATCCTGGTCTCGATCTCGCTCACGGTCCCTGTCATTCACAAGTCAAAGGAAAGAGAACTCTAAGCGTTGGCCACGTAACCAACTATGGGCATACCTTCGTAGTAAAGGAGAAAACATGAAGAAGTGGGATGGTGAACCCACTTTTAAGCTTGAAGCTAGAGTGAGGGAGCTGAAGCGAAAGAAGACTGACAAGAAAGTTGTCTATGTAGTAGACGGAGATTTCTTAGAAAAGAAACTGCGATCGCCGAAACACGAGAAGATGGAGGTCCGCTTCGACAACGGTAAAAAGTCTAAGAAGTCAAAGTCAAACTCTGACGACGAATGCTCTGATCAAGACCAGTAGAGGGGCCCTGCCTTCTGCCAGGAGAAGGAGAGGGACCAAGAAGATAACCGAGTTTACTGGGCTGTGTGGGTTCGATGGCCTGGCACATCGGATCCTCAGAGATACCAGGCCTTGATAGATACTGGAGCCCAGTGTACTGTAATGCCTTCGGAGTATAAGAGTACCGAGACTGTTACTATTTCTGGAGTGACCGGAGGGTCTCAAGAATTGTCAGTGGTAGAGGCAGACATGAGCTTGACGGGAGACCAATGGGAAAAGCGTCCCATTGTGACGGGGCCAGAAGCCCCTAGCATCCTTGGTATGGACTACTTAAGGAGAGGATACTTCAAGGACCCGAAAGGGTACCGGTGGGCTTTTGGTATAGCCTCGGTGATTGAAGAGGAGTCCAAGCAATTGTCTGCCCTTCCTGGCCTCTCAGAAGACCCTTCCATTGTAGGATTACTGCAAGTTAAAGATCAAGAAGTGCCAATAGCCACAACAACTGTGCACAGACGACAGTATCGGACAAACCGAGATGCTGTGATCCCTATCCACAAAATGATCCGGAAGTTGGAGAGCCAAGGGGTGGTCAGCAGAACCCATTCACCCTTCAACAGCCCCATCTGGCCTGTGCGTAAATCCGATGGAGAGTGGAGACTGACTGTGGACTATCGTGGCTTAAATGAAGTTACGCCACCGTTGAGTGCTGCCGTGCCAGATATGTTGGAGCTCCAATACGAGTTGGAGTCCAAGACAGCAAAGTGGTACGCCACCATCGACATAGCCAACGCGTTTTTCTCCATTCCCTTAGCGGCAGAGTGCAGGCCACAGTTTGCTTTCACCTGGAGGGGCATTCAATACACCTGGAATCGACTGCCCCAGGGGTGGAAACACAGTCCAACCATCTGCCATGGACTGATCCAGGCCACACTAGAGAAGGGTAAGGCTCCCGAACACATCCAGTACATCGATGACATCATTGTATGGGGGGATACAGCAGAAGAAGTTTTCAAAAAAGGACAGACGATCATCCAGATTCTCCTCGAGGCCGGTTTCGCTATCAAGAAGAGCAAAGTCAAGGGACCTGCCCGAGAGATCCAATTCCTAGGGGTGAAATGGCAAGATGGACGACGCCAGATACCAACAGACATAATCAACAAGATTGTAGCAATGGCTCCCCCCACAAACAAGAAAGAAACCCAAGCTTTTCTGGGAGCAATAGGTTTCTGGAGGATGCATATCCCAGAATACAGTCAGATTGTGAGCCCTCTTTACTTTGTGACCCGTAAAAAGAACAACTTCCAGTGGGGTCCTGAGCAACAACAAGCTTTCAGGCAGATCAAGCAAGAAATTGCACATGCCGTGGCTCTTGGACCAGTTAGAACGGGACCAGATGTAAAGAATGTACTCTACTCTGCAGCTGGAGATAAAGGTCCCTCCTGGAGCCTCTGGCAAAAGGTGCCTGGCGA